>NC_053155.1:238290071-238590071 GCF_016835505.1 Polypterus senegalus
TTCAGAGACTGCTCCACAGTCCAGTGGCATTGTGCTTTACACAACTCCATGCGATGCTTGGCATTGGTTTTGGTGATGTGAGGCTTGCATGCAGCTGCTCAGCCATGGAAACCCATTCCATGAAGCTCATGGCTAATAGTTTTGGCGCTTACAATAATGCCTTCAAAACATATCTTTAGCTGTGGAATCAGCAACTTTTACACACCATGATCCTTAGCAGTTGTTGACCTCGCTCTGTGACTTTATGTGCTTTTCCACTTCATGGCTGAACTGCTGTTGTTCCTAAATGCTTCCACTTTTCAATAATACCACTTACAGTTGACTGTGGAATATCCAGCAAGGATTAAATTTCATGAACCTTCTTATTGCAAAGGTGGCATCATATCACATTACCACACTTGAAGTGACTGAGCTCTTCAGATCAACCCGTTTTGTTTCACAAATGTTTGTAAATGAAGATTGTGTGGCTAGGTGCTTGACTTTATACACCTGTGGCAAGGTTCTGATTGAAACACTTGAATTCAATAATTAAGGGGTGTGTCCCAATACTTTTGTCCATATAGTGTATGTATATAATACACGTTTCATTATCATCAATCAGTCAGTTGCCCCCAAATCTTTCCCTGAAGTCCTGAGGATTCTTTGGTCAGAGACTCATAAATTTTATTTTATTATTGAAGGAATACTCCACCCATAAATGATATCTTTTGAAACGGTCCGTACCCCATGTAATAGATAGTAGTGGTGACCAAGAAATAGCTGTAGATTTAGCTAATTAAGAATGCCCAATCAATCAAACTCTAAAATGTATTCGATATATTACTGAAACATTAATATATATTAAAGGTGTCAGTCAGAGCATAGTTCACAAACCAGTAATTTCATTTTAAGAAACCTTGTGAACTGCCATTCATTGTTTTAGTTAAAACCTTAAACGATTTTAATTTTTAATACCAGGGTTACAGTAATTTTTAATCACTTACTTTAAACATTTTTAAGCTCAAAGGGAGTTCAGTTTATTATTTGAGGTAAAGACCCAGAATTTTCAAGATTCCTGGCTAGTGCCATGCATGCATGTTGGAGGATCTCCTCACAGGCTCGATCAAGGTATGTGATAACCTGCCGGGGTGAGAGGTGGCAATATCGCTGATGTTCTCTTCTCATTCTCTCCCCGCAGCCCATAGAATCTGCCCATTGAGGGCACTTCACCCCTCCCATTCCAAGCCTAGCTGCCTGGAAGAAGGCATCATTTCCACTAGGAGTGACCTGCCGGACAGAGCAACTGTGTGTAACCCTTATTTTGTACGCCTAGAACTTATAATTTGTAGTTTTGGCCAAGAGGCTATTTTCTTTATTGCTTGAAGATGTAATTTTTTTTTTCCAGACTATGCATTAAACTGGAAGACCCAGTTGGTGTCCCAACTTTTCCTTAGTTGCTATGACCTTTCATTCCTACACCCAAACACCAAGTTATTGAAGGATCTGTTGCTGTCTTTGGTGTGTAGCCTTGATAGCTTTGTAACATAATGGAGTTTTCACAGGGTTTCAGGAACTGGGAGCAGGAATGTAATTGTGGCCAGCTGGTCTGTGTTTTCTGTTCAATAAAACTGCACATTTTTCATTTATTTCATTTTTTTTTTAATTAATATCATGGTGCCAGGCAGTGGCCATGTGGTGAATGTGGTTTGGTCATGTAACTAAGATTTGAACTGTACTCCATACAGTTGGCACTACTTAGAATGTTTGTTCTCACACAAAAAGCTAAATGAAACAAGGAAATAAATTAACAAGTAGTGCTGCATACTGTAGAAGTGTAGTGACACTCAAAATTCAACTTGATATAAATTTGGGGAAAATACAGCTTTGTTGGCTTAAACGGTCTGCTTTCATTAAAATTATTTTAATGTGTGTAGCCGGTCAGTGAGGTTGCAATTACATTAATACATGTAACACTACTGCTACTTCCTGCCATTGGCGTGAGAATGGATATCCTTTGTACCTGTTTTAAGTTTCTTTTTAGGTAAAAGTGGAATGGAAGCTTTAGTCAGGAATATGTCAGGAAAACCATTTTGTTTTTCTATTAAATAAAATGAAGTTATATGTTTTAATACATTATTATTGGTATGTTGAAATTTGGTCATGGATGAATTTCACTGCATTTTGTACACACAACAGCACTCCTCCTCCTGCAGGCTGATTTCTTCTGAGACCTCATTGGCTTTACAGTTTAAATCTAATTGAGGTCAGTACATTACAGGGAAGTTCATTCTTTTAACCTAGGACTATTCGACTTTACCTGGACTTGTGTAGACACCCCATTCATATGTTTATCTTTTGTTGTATTCCTCATCAAAAACATTAATTGTACAAGTGTATTTATTGATTTGCAGTGTATTTAATCGCCAAATTATATTAAAAAAGCTCAAACGTATTCTTTTTTCGGTCGCTTCGTTTGCCAACCACTGTGTCTGTGCTACGCGCTAGCCTCTTTGCGTTTCCGTCATTTTGTTAATTGTTTTTGCAAAAGCTATTCTAACGGGAAACTTTTAATGTTTTAATACAAATGGCATATCATGATCTCCTTTGTTGTGTAATGTTATCCGTGGAAGATGTACTAGATTGCCTTTCTTGGATACATCCTTCTTTCTACAGTTATTCGTGGAGTGGGGACGGTGTTAACGGTTGTAGATATTCTTCGGGAAATTGTAAGTTGATGTTTTTGTCTTTTGCACGATCACCACCAACTGTTTCGGCACAGTCTATTGATACACATTTAACCAATTTGCTACGTAACCGATCCACATTTTTGCGTTAATTTGTTTGACTTAATTTCTCAGTGCTAGGATTGCCCGTGTACTCATTTTTATGTTGATAATGCTTCATGATGAAATTCTTCAGTAAGATGTGAGCATAATATGTCTTCTTTAATTGGAAACTTAAAGTGAGGAAAACGTTAAAATTAATAAGAGCTGAGAGAGTAGAAACTGTGTCTGTCAAAAGCATTCAAATGACTGAGAGGTGAGATTACCATGTGCGTGGTTGAATATGGTTGAGAGGAGGGCGTAATTTAAAAAATCTTATGGCCAAAGTCTCATCTTGCAGGAATTGAAAAAATCTTCCAAAAAGTCTTGTCTCATCGCAGGATTTTTTTTTTTTTATATAATAGAGAGATTATTTATTTCTTCTTTAGTGGCCCCTTTGCATACTTAATGAAAGTCAACTCAAATAGTAATTTTTACTGTTTATATTCATAACATTAAAGAATAGTGCAGCTAGTAGGTCTGTCTCATTCACAGTTCACCAATTAACATTCACTTATTTATTAACATATTTATCATATACTGATTAAGCATGAACTAGCCTGGGCTGCTGCCTAGGGCCCCATGGGATATGTGGACCCCAAAATTAAAGTGTATGATTTTTCAAAGAAATATTTTCCTGCCACGAGACTGGCTTATTTAGCCTTCTTTAGAACATTAGAACAATCTACAGAACAGGCCATTCAGCCCAAAAAAACTCACCAGTCCTATCCTCTTAATTCTTCTAAAACAACATCAAGTCGAGTTTTGAAAATCCCGAACGTCCTACTGTCTTCCACACTACTTGGTAGCTTATTCCAAGTTTCCATAGTTCTCTATGTAAAGGAAAAACTCCCTAATGTTTGTACAAAATCAGTCCTTAACAAGTTTCCAACTGTGTCTCTGTGTTCTTGATGAACTCATTTTAAAATAACAGTCTCGATCCACTGTACTAATTCATTTCATAATTTTAAACACTTCAATCATGTCACCTGTTGATCTTCTTTTGCTTAAACTGTATAGGCTCAGCTCTTTTGATCTTTCCTCATAATTCATCCCCTGTATCCCAGGAATCAGCCTAGTCGCTCTTCTCTGGACTTTTTCTAGTGCTGCTTTGTCCTTTTTGTAGCCTGGAGATCAAAACTGCACACAGTACTCCAGATGAAGCTTCACCAGTGTGTTATAAAACTTGAGCATAACCTCCTTGGACTTGTACTCCACACATCATGCTATATAATCGAACATTCTGTTTGCCTTCTTAATGGCCTTCTGAGCATTATTTGGTGGTTGATAGAGACAAGTTCACCATCACTCCTAAATCATACGGTGTACTCTCGATTTTCAGACCTCCCATCGTGTATTCAAACATAACATTGTCCTTCCTATGTGTTATACTTTACATCTACTAACATTAAATTTCATCTGCCACAAATCTGTCCAAGACTGTATGCTGTCCAAGTCCCTCTGTAATGATTCAGTGGATTCCAGATTATCTGCCAATCTACCTATCTTGATATCATCTACAAACTTAACCATCTTGTTACTTGTATTCCTATCCAAATCATGTATATATATATATATATATATATATTATACACTAAAAAGAGCAGCGAATCTAGCGGTGACCCCTGTGGATCACCACTCTTGACATCAGCCAATTCTGATAAGGGTCCTTGCACCATCACCATCCTCCTCCTCTTGTGTCTGAGCCAGTGCTGAACCCATCTACACCCTGAACTCCCACTTCTTTTAGTTTAAAAAGTTTAACCCCAGTAGCATTACCCTTGAGATAACCAGCTAGCTAGTCTCACACACGCCATCATCCTTGAGTTATGCTCACCACCTTGTACTGCAGCTAGTGACTGTTGGGAAAGCGTTTGTGATAGTTGGCCAAGCTGAGTATGGGCAGTTGTGAATATGTTCATTTACGCTAAGAAGAAAGCAGTTTCTCATGTGGTATTAGTGACATTTCTTTGCAAATGACCAGTGAACAGCATGACAGTGGAGGCGAAGCTTGGTCAGAGTTAACTGTGATGGCATTGCTGCATTTGCCTGGTGTAACAACAGTGTTTGACAACTTTCAAAGGTGCTATTCACTGGATCTGTAGAGTGCAAATGCTCAAAGGAGTAAAAATGTTTTTTCCTTAAGAGTAATGCTTAGTGAACAAGTCTTAATTCACAAACCAAACGCAGATATCAGAAAGAGAGCAAAAATCACAAAGCCAGAATATCGAATTAAAAAAAGCAAAACTCACCTCACCTCTAAATTACACTTAACAATGAAGCATGTGGGATGCACTGTCCAGTTTCTTTTATGTCTTTGGGGGATGGTCCCTAGTGGTCATCGAAGTGGTGGTCCTACCTCAAAGCAAAGGGTCATAATTTTAATTAAAACGATGGTACGTAAATGTTTTTGAACATAAAATAATAAACAATATTACATTAAACATATCTAATAAATAATAACTGGACAGAACAATATTAACTGAAACTACTGTAACAAATGAAAAGTACTGAAAATGATTATAAACATAAACCTGGAAATGAACTGTGACTAAAACATAATGGCTACAGTATTTGGAAATGTGTCTTGAGTACTGTAAGATTTGGTATAGCCAGTCCTGTAATAAATTTTATGATTAGTGACATGACAGCAATTCTTGTGTGGCAAAGACCCACTGATGACAGCCGAGACTCTAAATGATGAGGAGGTGATGCTGTTAAATGTTTGGTTGTTAACACTCCAGTTTTCATTTTCTGAGACCTGGAACTCTTTATTTTATTTGTTGTGTTGTCTTCTGGGGTTTACTTAATTATTATTTATAATTCTGTACAGGATATGTAATTTTGTTGAGTTTCATATGTTAAGAAGAAATCCTTTCATCAATGAAGCAATGAATGTGTTGTGTGGACTGTTACAACCAAGAGCATCGATAGTGCTGTTCATAAAGAGCAACATCATAAGGCAAGTATAGAATTATTCCAGTTTTAATGATTAGAAAAAATAATTACAAGCAAGTATAGTCTGGGTTTTGTACTTTTTTAAAAAAAAAAAATCCTCAAAACACTCAATTCGCCCCTCTGCCTGTATCTATTTGTGCCTTATTATATTGGCTGCATGGTGGCACAGTGCCTAGTGCTCCAACACTGTCTCTGTAGAATGTACTATTTCTCCTTGTGCTCATGTGGGGTCTTTTCAGGTATTGGGAATTTTCTTTTGTATCCCAAATATCTGTGGATGTAACTTGTTTGTTTGTGTGTGAGGAGGCCTTCCAACCGACTGCTACCTCAACAACGTCAGCAACTGCTTTGCGCCTTATGCTGCCTAGCATTTTTATTTAGGAAAATGTTAAATCGTCCTTCAGTTAAATAAAAAATATATATGACTAGCTGTGCTGCCCATCCAAGACAGGCTGAAATCGAAGTTTCCATTGTATCTCATATTAAAATATATTTTGCAATGCATGTTGTAATAAAATACACTACATGTTTTATTCCAACAGAGGGTGCATTACAAACATTAGCACTGCTTTTACAAACCCCATACCAAATGATATAGAAGGATGGATTACACACATACACAGACATTTTACTAAGGTGGATGATCACTTTGGTACAAAGGTAAAGAAATAATACTGTTGAAAATGTTTAACATACTGTAACAATTTCAAAATTCATCAGTACATAACCATCCTTTAATTTTCAAACCTGCTTAATTCAGTTCAGGAGCCTATCATGACTACTCTGGATATTAAACAGAAATTAAACCTGGATGGGACAGCAGCTCATCATTCTTTCACACTTCACAATTCACGCATTTGGGGCCAGTTTAGAGTCAGACAGTTGATCTAACTTCAATGTCTTCAGGGTAAGAGAGGAAAAGCAGAGTACGTGGTTGAATCTTCAAATACCTCATGGATATGGACTGGCCATGATTAGAACCCAAGTCCCTGCGAGCAGTAGTTCTAGGCACTGCCATCATCCCATCCTCTCAAAAATAAATAAAACTTAAGAAATGCTTCAGGACTGAGAGCTCATGACCCATTTCTACTTCTTCTCAAAGTTAATATGGTGCATCTGCATATCTGGACATGTTTTACGGAAAGATGCACCTTCCCCATCACAAGATGCAGATATTTCTTGCTAATTCCAATTAAATACACAATTCATCCTATACAGCCTTAGTAATCATTTGCAATTTTTTTGAGCCCACTTATCTGTTAACTTCCCACTACTGAGATAAGAATGACAGAGACGATGATGTTCTCAGCCACGAGCAAAGACCGTTTCCTCAGTGAGGTTAAATTCCCGAGCTTTTCTTCGAGATTTGGCAGAGTGGGTCTAATGTATGTTAATTAGCCTTGGTGGTAAACAGTGCGTAGATGAAGCTCTGTGGTGCTTGATCGTGAACATTTATTACTGCCACTAGGTGGGAAGTAACTTTGGATTTACAAAACCACAATAACAATGAAAACTTACTTAGTGTGTTTTCTGTTTCTGCTGCAAAATAAGATATCTCCTGCTGACCTAACTGGCACTATACACTTTGAAGTGAACCTAGACAGTAGTTTCAGCTTTTTTCCTTCTTCTTTTAATAATTTGTGATACTGTGTTACCACAGTCCATTAATTATCCTTTCCATCTGTCTGTTTTCAAACCCTTTTAATTCAGGCTTTGGGTCATGGAGGGCCAGAACCCTTTCTGGCATTATGGGCCAGAAAACTGGAAGCCATCTATGAAGGAGCAAACAGAAAACCTTCAGAGTAGAAATACAGCTGGTTCAGAAAATATTCTGACTCCTTCACTTTCTGCACACTATATGTTGTTTAAATGGGAACATTTGCCATTCCCTGTCTCCTTTCTTTACCTGCCTGTTGTCTCTTTTGTTCCCTTGTTTATTTCTGTCATACTTGTATTTTATAAGATTTCCGCCCAGTATCTCCTGTTCCTTTTAATAGCTTCGCTTGTGGTGCTTGTGATTAGTAAGGAATTGGTACTCACTCCGCATATCTCAAACCTAACTTTATATGCTAACAGTTGATCAGACTTTAAATATAAAATTTGACTTATAAATATTTCAGCTAGCTCCAGTGAATTTAGAAAGCATTCAGACCCTGTCCATTTTTAGCCATCAATCTACACTCAACTCGTAATGAAAAGTGAAATTATTTTGTTTAGAAAGGTCTGCGAATTTATCAAGAATCAAAAACTGAAATCTCTCATTTATAAAAGTATTCAGCTTAGCTGTGGCACTCTGAATTGTGATCAGATGTATCTTGAATTTGCATTGTGTGTCAAACTGAATCGATTGACTATCATTTTGAAAGGTACACTCCTGCCTGTATAAGGTCTTACAATTCACACTGTATGTCAGCATAAAAAACAAGTTGTGAAGTCCAAGGAAGTCTCCATAGACCTCTGTGATAGAATTGTAGTGAGGACAAGGGTATGAACCGGGCCGTCTTAACGCATGGGCACACTGGGTAGTTGCCCGGGGCCCCATGCTAATCTATGTATAATGTGACTTGCTGAATGGTTGTGTAGGTACGGGAAAGTTAGAAGAGTTTGCTGCAGTGAATATTAGGAGAGTTAGGAAAATTAGAAGTAAAATAATTTGTTGTGATTGTTATGAATAAGCTTTATATATCACATAAGTGGTGACCTTTCTAATTGACTCATAATGTGCTGGTAATGTTTTATTATTGAATATGTTTCATGATCAATGTTAGTTGCTTTTCTTGATACATAATACATAAAAACTAATAATTTCCCACTAGCACAGTGTTTAAAAAAAATGCTGAAGACTCAGACATCTTCCATGATATTGAAGAAGTTACATGGCCATTTGGCTTTAACACAAATGAAGAAAAGACCAAGGTTCTCACTACTGATGGGTAACTTTGTCTAATTTTACCTGAGCAACATGCAGCTTGAAAAAGCATGAGAATTTAAATATCTTGTGCTCAATTGTGCAGCAGAAAGGTAGGTATGCAGAGCAGAATGGGAGTAGCAGTGAAAGGCTTTGGAGTGCTGTTAGGGTGCCTATGGAGTAAGTTGAATATCACTGTCCCAGCGAAGATGTGTATCCTTCAATCTTTAGTTATATTAGCATCACCCTATGGTGCAGAACCCTAGACACTTGTACAGTCAGAATTGAAGAACCTCAAAATGATCTATGTAAGATATCTGCAACAGATCCTACTTGTTTATCTGTTGCATTGCATAAGAAATTTAACAATATGATCACAAAGCTACATTTTATCCACAAGACTTGAGAAAATACAGAAGTGAAGAGTGCACTGTTCAATGTGTGTATGTGAGGAAAATTGCTTCCCTTACAGATTACTTGAAAGATCTCAACCTAAATTATGAGAAATCCAAGATGAGGCATAAATCCAGCTGGGAGTGTATGCTCCCTGGGAATATGTCCAATAGAGATTGTAGCCTTTTACTAATCTGAAATCTATCTATCTATCTATCTATCTATCTATCTATCTATCTATCTATCTATCTATCTATCTATCTATCTATCTATCTATCTATCTATCTATCTATCTATCTATCTATCTATCAATCAAATGCTACACCTTTCTGTAGTGGTACATTAGTAATTAGATGACTTAGCTGCTTTTGATATCGGCTGACACTCATAATAAAAAATTGAAGGATGTTCTGGCAAAGTACAATACAAATAGGGGGGTCACAGCAACTGTCCTTTTTGACAGTGTGGGAGGCATTTTTCTAGACACGGGTAGAAACCGATGTCCATTCATCTGTGGGTGAGCTTCTATTTTCAATGCAGATGCCACAGCTTTATTCCTTTCTGACAGTCTTTGGTTCCAAAATAAGAACATTCCATTTTCAGACATGGGACCCAATCTTTTACTGACAGTTCAATTTTAAATAGCACCCAGTAACTGACATAGACTGACCGCCTAACCAAGGGGTAGACCGACTCTTTTAATTGCCTGCTTGAGTAGCCTCCATTTTTAATTTCTTATCTTTGTTTCATCTTCTTCCTGTCAGTTTGCTTACTTGGCTTAAATGAGTTCTCCTTGTCAGCTGGCTTGCATGGCCTTAAATGCTTCAGCTGTGTCTGTTCATGTACGATGCAGGTATGGGGATCCCATTAACTGTCCATTTCGAGAGTTTGGGAGACATTTTTCAAAGCACAGGTAGAGGTGATGTTGTCCATTCATCAAATCAATCAATCAAATCAAAATCTTTATTGTCATTGTAGCAATGAGACATTGTACAACAAAATTTTTAGGTGCAATTTTCCAGTGCAGAAAATAAAATAAAAACAAAACAAAAACACAATTACTCAAGTTAATACTAAAATAAAAAGGGAATAAAATAAGTACCAAAATGGTCCATAACAGCAGAACAATATTTTCCATTCATACATACGCCATATTGCACTTGTCACTTAGCCAATGTTAACTTAGAGCTGTATTATAAACATGAGAGTGTATTGTATTGTAAACATGAAGGTGCACTCGGTCAGATTGACCACTTAGCAGCATTCAGCATGGTGATGACTGAAGGATAGAAACTGTTTCTCACTCTATTTGTCTCAGTCTTTATGGATCTGAAATGTCTGCCTGAAGGCAGGCGTTCAATCAATGCATGTCCTGGGTGTGATGGGTCCTGAAGAATTTTCTTGACGTTCCTGAGACAACAGAAACTATGTAGTTCTAGTGAGGGGAGAGGACAGCCGACTATCTGCTGGTTGACCTTAATGACTCTTTCCTCTGTGCTACTGTGCAGCTGGAGAACCACACACACAGACAGTAGGCCAGGATGCCCTGTACTGTGTAGCGGTAAAAGGACACCAGCAGTTTCTCAGGGATGTTGTTTTCCCTAAGCACCCTCAGGAAGTAGAGTCTCTTTTGGGCCTTCTTCACCACCTCAGCAGTGTGTGTTCCCCAGGTCAAGTCCTCCCTAATGGTGACTCCTAAGAAGTGGATGTCTGAGACCCTCTCCAAACAGTCCCCATTGATGATGAGTGGTTGGATTTTGTCTGCCTTCTTCCTGAAGTCCACGATGAGCTCCTTGGTCTTGGCTATATTTAGGGGCAAATTGTTATTCCTACACCACGTTGTCAGACGCTTCACTTCATCCCTGTAGGCGGACTCATATCTGCCCCGACCCCCCCGCCCCCAGAAAGATGAGCCGTAATACCGTGGTATCGTCAGCAAACTTAACAATGGTGTTACTGTAGTGGGCAGGAATGCAATCATGGGTGTCAAGAGTATAGAGCAGGGGGCTCAGCACACAACCCTGTGGGGAGCCAGTGCTGAGGCTGATGGGTGTGGAGAAGCAGGGTCTCACTGTAACCCTCTGAGTGCGATCACTCAGGAAGTCCTTTATCCAAAGGCAAGTGGAGTTTGGAAGTCCTATGTCTGACAGTTTGTTCACCAGTCTGTGGGGTAAGATGTTATTAAAGGTAGAGCTGAAGTCTATGAAGAGCAGCCATGCATAGCTCCCCTGCTGCTCCAGATGGGACAGAACAGCATGGAGAACAGTGGCCACAGTGTCCTCCATAGACCTGTTTGCTCTGTAGGCAAACTGTTACGGATCAAGCATGGAAAGAATGAATGACATGATGTGGTTTCTGATGAGCTTCTCGAAGCACTTCATAACCACAGGGGTCAGTGCAACTGGCCTGTAGTCATTAAGACTGGTGATGGTCTGTTTCTTGGCCAGAGGCACTATGACAGAGGATTTCAGGCAGGATGGCACAGTGGACTGAGACAGAGACTGGTTGAATATCCTGGCGACCTCAGTAATCCATTATAAGTAAAATATTGTAAAGTGGAATAAAACTTAATGGCACACTTCAAACCTTTGGCAAAAAGGCATCAAAGAAAGGAAATTGACCGATAAAACTGAAGATTAGCACTTAACATTAAAATGTCCATTCATTTATTGTGCTTTAAGTACTGAGGCTGCACCAAATGTTGTCTAGATTAATCTGTTTTTAATAATGGCTCATCATCTCCATATATGCTGATAATGCATCCCTGCTGATCTACCTGACAAAGAAAACACATTCTTGAGTGAATTTGAAAATAAATAATTTTAAGCATTCTTGTTTGCCTATATTTTTACTTAAAATGTTATCATGTGTTCTCAACGAAAAAAATAAATAAATTCCAGAGTCGTGCTGCTTCTTGGTATAATAGTAAAAAGCAAAACAACACTTTTCAGTCAGCTGTGCACATGATATAGAAACTAATATTTTATGCATATCTAGTAAAATGAAAGTTGTACGTACATATTTCACAGAATAGGTGCAGCAGGAGCAGCTGATTCTAAAATTTTTTTGGAGTGCCTTGTGAGTAGAGGATCACAGATCCAACACTTTAAGAAGCCATTTGAATGTGTCTGGCTCTGCTGCTAAAGTCCTTTGTCCAGGATGTGTGGGCGCCAGTGAGCCTTAAGTTTGGGCTCTTGCATTGTGTTGACTCTCAGAGCTGGGGAAACAAAAGTGTGCCAGATGAGTTGCCTTTGACCCCAGTTGAGCAGTTTGAGGTGGAGCTGGTGGTATTTATCTATGGGCAAAGGGACGAAGCAGGCAGGGGAGCATGGGGCAGCAGAAGACCTGCACAACCCTGAGGGAATAGCTGATGAAGTGGGAAGCCAACTGTCCTTTGAAGGGTCGGTTACCATGAGTATTGCACAGAGGGCTAAGTCCATTCCTCTGTCTGTCATCCCACCAGATTGCTACAGTATGCATTTTAGGAATGTGAAGAAATCGATGCACTTACAGAATATGGTGGAGAGCAAGCAAACTCCACACACACCACGACTAATCCAGGATTTCAACCAACATTTGGAGATCTGAGGTAGCAACAATTGCTCAGATACTCGCCACATGAAGAGTAACCTAACCCTTTGATACCTCCAAGAATACAGCACTTTATTTCAAAACCTATTTTGTGTAAAAGCATGTCTTAGGTGTATGCCATTTTGACAGTCGGCGCTGTACAAGATGCCTAAATTGAGTAAGTCGGTGTAATTTAACCCATGACAGTAAATTCAAAAGCAAAGAATGACAAACAGCAGATGAATAGTGATGATGACACTTTAATACTTTTTAATGTATAAGACCAAGATCAAAATGCTAACATAACAAAAACAAATAACAGGGAAATATATATTTCTTAAATGACAAAATTATTCAAAAGTATTTTTTTTATTTTCAGAATAACTTGGAGAGAAACCAAGCAAAGCCAAGAACTGTACTACATAATCAGATAAGCTGATCTTAACCGAGTGCGGAGTCAGCAGGTCACAAGAGATTTCGATAAACAGTGCGCTCTTTCATTAGCTCTCACATGACAGCCCAGGGTTTTCTTTCTGACAGAAACATACATATTATTAACAGACCTCCTGAATGCAATGCACATGGCTCGATCATCGAAATAAAAAAAAACAGTTATTAAGTAAGCAATTTTCATATTGGAATGCCTTTTTGATTTTAAACTAGTAAGCTGTCAAAAAAAAAGTTGCTCCTTTGTTTGGCATTGCATTTCAAATGGATTACCATTCATGTACCAAGCCTGCTGATTCAATTACATGGTCAGATGCGAGACAGGCAGAGGCTTTTCCAGCAGCACTGAGAATAAAACCAGAAGCAAGTTCTCGTGGGATGTTAATCCATCACACATTAGACTAACTTCAATATACCAAATGGAATAAATTTTGTTCTCAATTTGTTTTGCTTGTCCTGTGGTTTACGTGCACCCATTCTAATGCTAAAGTTCACCATTATTTAAACTTTTTCCAGTACTCGCTACTGACATTTAGCCAGGATGCTCACACATGATCAGTAAGACCACAGGCAGCTCCTTCAGGGCTCCATTCCACAATGTTCCATGATTATTAGCAATCACTTTTGTGTTCTAGCTTCCAAACATCAGTGCTACCTTTTATGATCTCGTCTTTCTCATGATTTACCAGTTTGATTGATTTGCAGCTCCCCTGTTGTCACCTTGAAGGGGCGCACAGACCACAGGGAGGAGAGGGAATGCCACATCCAGGCTATCCTATACTAAATAAAAACACAAGTTATGTTGACGCAGACAATGTCCAAAGTCCACCAGGTTTCATATAGTGAAACTTTTTTTTTTTTTAATTTATTTTTTTAGTACGTCTACTAGGGGGCTTCGCTTGCCCATCCCCGGGTTTGGTTAACCAGATGTACAATTTAAAGAGATTGTTATTATCATTCATTTTTTATTTCTTGATATTTGCCGGTAATAAAGCTGTAGTGAATGAGTTATTCCCCCTTTCCCCCCTGGGGGCACGCTATACGCCAGCAACTTCATGTCTCTGCCTCTTGCGTTGTGAAGAAGGGGGCTGAACGCACGCAAAGGAGATGTGGTCGCTCCTCCGAAACCCCTCCTTAAACAGTGATACAATGGGAAACAAACACTTTTTTTTCCCTGCTCTATGCGCAAACGCATCAAACATTTAAAAGCCTGTACAGCAGCTGTCCTTTTGTCTCACATCCTTGTCTCGCGGGACGTTAGTGTCTCTGAGAAACTAACATCTTGGCCCAAGAGTTTTTTTTATTATAGAGAGATGTTTCTTGTCCAGCACTTGCCTTCCAAAGGTTGGAGTACGTTCCCTGGTGGCTTCTGGTTGCTCCTCATACTGGATTCACTTGGGTCATATAACTGGGGTGTGTCTTCTCCTTGGAAATTTTCTTGACTCTTCTGCAGTAACTTTCTGTCTGTACTTGGAAATAAATGACTAAAACAATACCTCTGCTAGGATAAAGTTCAGCTCCCTAACCATCAATAGAAAAATGGATGGATGAGTGAATGACCGTATAGACTCGCGTGTGCCCTGTAAGGGACTGGCACTTTGTTCAAAGTAAGTTCCTGTCTAGCACCAGATAGGCTCCTGTTTCCTGTGCCACTGACATTGCATAAGCAGAATCTATTAATGGAAGTGTGGGTGAGTGGGGCTGTAGGGCGGACTGGTACCACTGGAAAGCTAATGTCAGATATTGCTGCACAGATAAGCCCGTTGTAAAGTAGGTCCAGTACCTGAATGGACAGATCGATAATAAAAATATTTTAGCTATAGCACAACACTTGATGGCTTGAGTTTGGTCTGAATTTTTCCCTGTCCATGCAACGCAAGAATAGCTATATTTGTTTAACTTTTGCTTTATTTTTCTTTCTATGGATCATGTTTCTCGGTAAGCCATTTTTTTTACTCTTTGGGCTTTCATTGTTTATGCAACCTCCTCCTATTTTATAATTTTGTCAGCTTGCCATTTGTTTTTTTTTTAAAAGATAAGACTTACCTCATGTTACGACAGCAGTTTCCATCCATGTGCGTCTTTTAATCTAGGAGAATAAAAAGTTAATTTTACATATACGGTACACCATGAGCATATTGCAATGAGCCTTAGCTATTTCCTTTGTAGTTAATCTCACTTACTGCCAAATCCTTGAGCCAACTGCATGGTGCCAGATTTTCCAGTGCAAACACAACATATATATTCACTAGCAAAATACCCGCGCTTCGCAGCGGAGAAGTAGTGTGTTAAAGAAGTAATGAAAAAGAAAAGGAAACATTTTGAAAATAACGTAACTTGATTGTCAATGTAATTGTTTTGTCACTGTTGTGAGTGATGAGTGTTGCTGTAATATACATATATACAGTACAGGCCAAAAGTTTGGACACACCTCCTCATTCAATGTGTTTTCTTTATTTTCATGACCATTTACATTAGTAGATTCTCACTGAAGGCATCAAAACTATGAATGAACACATGTGGAGTTATTTACTTAACAAAAAAAGGTGAAATAACTGAAAACATGTTTTATATTCTAGTTTCTTCAAAATAGCCACCCTTTGCTCTGATTACTGCTTTGCACACTCTTGGCATTCTCTCGATGAGCTTCAACAGGTAGTCACCTGAAATGGTTTTCACTTCACTGGTGTGCCTTATCAGGGTTATTTAGTGGAATTTCTTGCTTTATCAATGGGGTTGGGACCAGCAGTTGTGTTGTGCAGAAGTCAGGTTAGTTGGACGATCATTTATTTTTCAACAGGACAATGACCCCAAATACACCTCCAGGCTGTGTAAGGGCTATTTGACCAAGAAGGAGAGTGATGGAGTGCTGTAAATGGACATGAAAATAAAGAAAACACATTGAATGAGGAGGTGTGTCCAAACTTTTGGCCTGTACTGTGTGTGTGTATATATATATATATATATATATATATATATATACACACACATATAAACATATACATACATATCTACATATATACATATACACACACACACACACACACACACACATATATATATATATATATATATATATATACTCTTTGGGTGCGAGCAACTGTTGCTGGGGGTGCCAGAATCCGTCAAGGAAGAAAAATGAAAAACATTATTTGTACAAAATCTTAATTTATTTATCCATTCCAAAATAATTAAATGGGCAGGCTATTTCGTATCAGTGCAATACGCTGTTTGTTAAAATGGATGACTCCCGCTCTTACGTGCAAGTCTGCGTGGATATTATGAACTATCATATCTGTTCAGGTTCTATTTAAATTTTAAATAGAAGGAATTTTTATTTAGTCGACAGAAATATCTTTGGTAGGAATGTAAGTTAAATGTAGGCATCATTGCATAAATTTTTCTTCACCATAGAAATGTAAAGAGTAAATTCACCTTAGATTCCAACCAAAGATATTTGTGTCGACTAAATAGAACTTGAAAAGATATATTTTTTCGAATGTGATCGCGCAATACAGAACGAGTTGACGCGCACTACATCGAGCTCGCGTGCTATTGTGGTTTCGCCTGCGTGCCTCAATAAGTCACCCACCCCTCGCTCTTACTTTTTTACCGTTCATCTAATGATTACACTGAGTATGGCTTTACTAAAACAATCATTGATGGTGGATAAAGTATCCATTATTCATAAAGCTTCAATTGGTGATCTGTCTTTCTGCGTTAACCGCATATTTTTTCATACGTCTCAAACCAAGGGGATGCGAGGGTAAAATGAATCGGGAAGCGCTGATATATATGTATGTGTGTGTATATATACGAGTATGTATGTATATATATATTAGAATAGTTTTACTGTGAAATAATGCAAAGAGTACGCGACACGTGTTTCGCCCTAATTTTGGGGTCATCAGGCGTACATACTCAGTGCACCCCCTCTCGGGAATCGAACCTCGGACGTCGGCGCTAGAGGCGAAGCCTCTTCCATTGCGCCACGGCGTGTGGTTTGTCTATTTGAGAGTACGTAGATCGGGGTATATATATACATATATATATATACCCGCGCTTCACAGCGGAGAAGTAGTGTGTTAAAGAAATTATGAAAAAGAAAAGGGAACATTTTAAAAATAACGTAACATGATTGTCAATATACAGTAATTGTTTTGTGAGTGTTATGAGTGTTGCTGTCATCAAGGATTTGATTATCATTATTTCTTTCAATCAGGGTCGTATTTGTAGGATGTGTTGTGTTCAAGTTACATTCCGTGTTTGTCAATCGTTCTAAAGATAACAGGTTTCATTCATTAATTCATTTCTTACTGCATCAATAAACAGCTCATCTTCCTCTTTATCTGAGACGTGACACACTGCATGCACAGGTTTTTTTTTACACTGTCTTCCTTTAGCGGGACATTAACTTTTTCCACCGTGTGCTTTGTTTCCGCAGTAGTTGCACTTATGAATATGCTTGTATGTATCACACGCTTCATATTTTTTTGCTGCCTTCTCAATTGTGTAATTCGGTTTTTGTTCAGCACTCTTTGGAATTGTTACTTTTTGTCTGTGCACTGCGTCATTTCATGTGAGCCGCTTGGTGTACATGCATCAAAGGTTCCCAGCTGTGCTGGTGCCATCTCGTGCGATGTCCACGGCTGTATTTAATGTTAGCTAAGACCCGGCACTTAAAAGTTTCTCTCGCAGTTTCACTGAGTTTGTGCCAAACGCCAGCCTGACCATCTCATCTTCATCATAAGCACAGTCCTTCACCCGTGAATATTTAGTGGCAGTGTTTCTATTGGATTGCCGCTGACGGACAGCCTTATATGGGCATGCACTAAATTACGTGGGAGGCGTAACTCCGCCTCCCACGGCCATCGAGCAGATGTCTATTATAGTATATGGATGAAAAAATAGGTTCCAGTTATGACCATTACGTGTAGAATTTCGAAATGAAACCTGCTTAACTTTTGTAAGTAAGCTGTAAGGAATGAGCCTGCCAAATTTCAGTGAGTGAGTGAGGGCTTTGCCTTTTATTAGTATAGATTAATTTGATATTCGGTTGGCTTTCATCATGCTGAGTATTTCCATTATTTGTTAAGTATTTTAGATAATTCCTCCACTAGTTTGGATTCTGGCTTCTTTTATTCCTATGCATCTCTCCTCGTTTAGAACTCAAGAAGATATTGTGACAGAATGATACAAGCAAAAGAATCACTTAAGCAAGCTGGGAAATGTACATTTTCTGCATAATGGAAAAAGCAAAGGAATTTTCTAAAACCATTACCTTGCACACACCATTTTATAGCGCCATCGCTTGATCACAACAGACTCTTGTATCTCTACCAATAATGTTAAAAGTATAATCATTTACTAAGGCACCCATATGCTTTATTCTTGAATAATATGGTGGTAATTAAATGATGCCTTCATAGTTCTGTAATGTACAATTCCATCAATGTAGTTGTGTGGAAATATATGTAATTTACAATAAGGAAGTATGTGAGGATTGCGGTGGGCTGCCGCCCTGCCCGGGGTTTCTTTCCTGCCTTGTGCCCTGTGTTGGCTGGGATTGGCTCCAGCAGACCCCTGTGACCCTGTAGTTAGGATATAGTGGGTTGGATAATGGATGGATGGATGGATGGAAGTATGTGAGGATTGTCCAGGATGATACGGATGAGGGAGCGAGGACTCGGGTTAAAAGAAGTGTCGGGGTAACAGACAAGACCCCAGTAAGAGGAGGTCTGCACCAGGGATCTTCTTTAATCCTTACCTCTTTGATCTGGTTATGGATGTGTTGAGTCATAAAGGACCAGTACTCCTGGTAAAGGCTTTTTGCTGATGACATTGTGTTGTGTAGCACTAGAAAAGAGGAACTGAAGAGGATGTTGAAACAACAGAAAAGGGCTTTGGAAGATAAAATGTTGAAGATAAATAGGAAGAAGACAGAATACATGAGGTGTAATGATGATCAGGATTCAGATGTGAGCCTGCAAGGAGAGTTATTGAAAAGTGTGGATAAATGCATATATCTAAGGATTAGTGGTAGGCCGACATGGAAAATTAGATGCAGAGAAAACTCAGAGTACCGTTTAGATGGAACAATTGGAAGAAGCTATCAGGAGTATTATGTGATCAAAGAAATAATGCGAAGGATAAAGGTGATGTTTTTTAAGACAGAGGTAAGACCAGCAATGTTGTATGGAGCTGAGACTTAGGCAGGAAATGGAGTGCAGGAGAAGAAGGCAGATGTGACGGAAATGAAAACATTGAGATGGATGTGTAGAATTACATAAAAGAACAGAATAAGACCAGAGGTACAACAAACGTGGGAGAGATATCTAAGAAAGTGGAGAAAAGTAGGTTGAAGTGACGGGGACTTGTGATGAGAAAAGACAATGAATATGTGAGCAAAAGAGTGATGGGAATGAAAGTACAGGGGAAGAGAAAGTAAGGAAGGCCAAAGTGGAGGTGGATGGATAAAGTAAAAGAAAATCAGAAAGAAAAGGACTTGACTGGTGAGGAGATGCAGGACTGAGCTGTGTGGTGGAGGCCGATTAAGTACATCAATCCTATAGAGAAGTGACAAAAGATGAAGAGGAATAAGAAGACGAATTGTGAAAGTTACAATCTGGGCAAGGTAGTTATTTAAGGAAAAGAAGACAGAAGTTTCCAGGTAAGGTAATTATACTTACAATTAACTCATTTGAGAATGTTGATGGGTTGCATGTTGATTAGAGTGTGCAAGTAAGCAATAATTCACTGTACTCTGTACAGCTGACAATAATGACCTTATAAATGTAAACCTACAGAACGCTGTAAACAGTGGCAGTCTTCATTGGTTGGACTTGTCGCCCCCTTCTTCTAGAGTCTGATCATCTAATGATGTCAGTGATCCATCTGGTCGTCTAAGCTCAACATGTGGCTCTTTTGAACAATCCACTGGATGTTCATCCCAGCCACTGGTGAAAGTTTCACAAGCACAGTATTCTCCTTCCTGTTTCTCTGTCCTGTTCCACTTTCTAGAGGACAATACTTGGAACTTCAAAATAGTGCATCTTACTTTCTGTGATGCATCTCATCATTTCTCTGTCTTTATGTGTTCTTTGCGTAACTTCTACATTAGTGATATGCTAAACATATGAAATCCTGAGCATCCTCTGCTGACACAATAGTCAACCTTCTTGTTGGTAGCATTTAGTAAGACATGGCACTGATGCAGATGATGATTCTTAATTAAATATTTCATTTCAAGCCACATAAACCCTTTTTTTTAACTTGATAAAGGTTTGTCTATTTAACTTAAAACCTATTGAACATGGTCTCACCTTTCATTTATAACAAATCCTAAGCAGGTTATCAAAGTCATTTGCCCCACTTGTTTTCCAGCTACAAATGTTTGTACCTCCACATCTTTTCTTTTACTGATTACCTTTATCATTAACATCTTTGTTATCTTGTAAAATTTTATTTCATTCCATATCATATTTGTCATACTGGCTATAAGCTTGATTAACCTCTGAAATCCATTTGCACTATCCACCAGTTTCTCGGTGTTATCTGCATAGCAAAGAATATTAACCCCCTTAGTGTGACATTTACCTCAGGAAAAGTGAGCCGAAAATGTTTTAGCAAGAAAAAATATTATTACATATAACAGAAACATGCAAGTACCAAAGTGCTGCCATAAATACAGTAGAAAAGGTCCATTCCTATACTGATGCAGATTAAGTACACGTCCTTTGTGTGATATATTTTCAGACATTCACCAACGCAAAGCCTGTCGAGACAGTAGAAGTGTATTTCTTTGAGCACTTCACTTATACCATTTTTTCCTGTTGTTTGCACACGGGGAGTGGCATTACATGTGCGATCTGCACGATTGTGTTACTACAGGCTCCCACAACGCAAGGCTTAGTGACTTCCACAGACTTTTACAGTTGCCGCATTGTGAACAGTACTTATGAGGCTAACGTTTTGGTTGTCCTTGCAGTTGGTCGTAATCATTCAGCTACTGTCCCACCACCGTGAATACTTCACACAATCACATTCACCAGGCATTTTACAGTGCTTCGGCCTTACAATACTGTATTCATCAGTTTCACTACTTGTGTCAACCTTTGATGACCAATTCACAATGTCATCATTACCATTTCATTTGAGCAATGGTTCAGATTCAATTTAGCTTTTCATTTGCCATTATGTGTATTGCTTTAGGCTCTGCCCACATATTGATGACTTAGAGTTGTCATAAAGTGGTAGAAAGTAAAGAAATACAGTAGAACCTCTGGTCACGAACGTGGCAGAACACGTACAAATCGGGTTACGACCAAAAAGTTTGCCAAAATTTTGCATCTGTTCACGACCACATGCTCTGGTGGCGAACAAAAACACTGGCGGCCAGTGTCCCACCGCGCGTTCGTAAGTGCCAATGATTTCCCACTCTCCGTTTTCCATTTTCTTTTGTTTGCATATACAGAGCTTAACAAAGCAGCTGATGCTGCAAAAGGAGTTACAAGCATAGGTGTCAAGTGCTGGAAGAGGTGGAAAAACTGTTGCTAGTGTGGTTGAATGAGAAGCACCTTATCATATGTGAGAAAGCCTAGAAGATTCATGGCGATTTGCTGAAAAAAAAATCCTTCTTCGACTGGCAATGGTAATTTAAACGGAATTTAAAACCAGTAGGGATGGTTTGAAAAGTTTCGCAAGAGAAGTGCCATTTAATTTTTTTTCCCTGTGCTTAAAATTCATAAAAAAAAGTGTTTACAGCGAGCGGTTCGTAAGGGTCTAGCACCAACTCTTACAATGTTAGTTTTCTCTGTTGTTCAAGGGTTTCTCAGTGTTAAACTGTGCATTCTATGGGCTAATTAACTATTTTTGTACTTAAAAAATATATATATATACAGTTCGTATGGTCTGGAACGGATTAATTGTATTTACATACAATCTTATAGGGAAATTATATTTGGGTCGCAACCTCATGTCCAGAGTTTTGGAATGAATTACGGTCGTGACCAGAGGTACCACTGAATTTGTTTTTCTGTCAGTACAATGTCATTTCATCCAGTAGATGGCAGAAGAATAATGTCCCGAGAATTATTCAGACTTCAACACTATAAAGCATATCATTACATGTTACTCCAAGTGAGACTTGGGTTAACCTTAATTTTCAAGAATTCCGAGCCGAAGTCGCACTCGTGGGCTAATGCCCAGGAGGTTTATTCATTTTCACTTAATTATTACTGAACTAGACATTAAGCCCATTACAATAACGGGCGCTAGAACAGTAGTGCATAAACATTAGTAGGACCAGTCTACTGTATATTAAATGGCTAGGACCTTGACCTCATTCTGTTTGTTGTCTTAATTTTTTTTTGTCAAAAATATTTTTGCAAGAAGCCTAAAGTAAAATAATAATCAAAATAAAATAGAAACGTATATGACAATACAGTAAATATAATTAATATTGCCTTAGTGTAAAACTTTGTAACAATCTGTAATACACAATATCTGAAGAAGATATTTAAGGAAAAATTGTATTTTTTACCTCTTGAAATGTTTCAATAAAATTTCATTATAGACAACATTTCTTGTAAATATTCTGTCTGAGTTTGGCAACAGTTTGCCTTGTTCAGGACCATCTACAACATTGACAACAACATCTGGAAAACTTGTAACTCTTGATAATCAACATATAACTCACCGTGGCTGAATACCGGTTCTGGCAAGTAAATGCCAACTTTTTCTAAGATTTGCTCTTCTGAGTCTTTCTCTTTTAGCATTTTTCTGACGCTCATTTTCTTTTTCTTCAATCGATCTATTTGCTCGTACAGTAATCCCTCCTCGATCACGAGGGTTGCACTCCAGACCCCCCCGCGATAGGTGAAAATCCGCGAAGTAGAAACCATATGTTTGTATGGTTATTTTTATATATTTTAAGCCCTTATAAACTCTCCCACACTGTTTATAAATATTCCCCGCAGAGTTATACAGCATAAACCCTTTGTATTCTCTTAGATATTAGGTAAGATTCATTGAAATTATGTATATAAACACACTGTTTATATACAGTAAAACCTAAATATTATTTTAAAGATATTAAGTGTCTCCGATATCACATATGTTACAGCCATTACGATAGACAGGCCACCAGCAATAAATACGTACAATGCAAGAAAAATTGTATACAGTAAATGTGTGTACAGTGACACTAAACGTACGTACATGTACTAAGTACTGTAAGTAGAAAATTAATTATGGTTACTCACCAACAATGACACGATGACTTGTCCGATAACAATGAGTTTAGTTTTACTGCACAACAAAGGAGAGAGTTACAGCTCTTCTAAAGGAGCCTCTTCAGGCGATTTTGTAGCACCGCCGTTGTTGTTCTTCCGGTAGTCTTCAATCCAAATCCCTAAAGCAGATTCCATCCAGACTACTGCCTTATTACACCCACTTACAACTCGTTTTGCACCCTGGTTAAAAGGACACTGCGGCCGTAGATCTTATATTCCTTTCCTACTTTTTAAATAAAAAGAATCGTAGCCTCATTGAGGCCGTAATGGCGTCCTACAGCGGTGTAGCTTTTCCTTTCCTTCATCATATCCAAAATGTTTACCTTTTCGGCAATCGTTAACATCTTCCGTTGGCGCTTGGGCAAGGCCCCTGAAGCAGTAGCAGGAGCAGATCATTTTGGAGCCATAATGAAGGGCTTGACTATGCACAAAGATAAACACAACAGAGCACAAAAGTTAACTCTTTACACAGCGAAACAAGTTGATACTGAATGAGCGAGATGAGACTTCCTGGTTAACACAGCGGAATCGAATTCGGCACTCCATCGCTGAGCCATTCAGCACACAGGAACTTAATTGCGTGCTCTGATTGGTTAGCTTCTCAGCCATCCGCCAGTAGCGTCCCTTGTATGAAATCAACTGGGCAGACCAACTGAGGAAGCATGTACAGGAAGTAAAAAGACCCATTGTCCGCAGAACCCGTGAAGCAGCGAAAAATCTGCGTTTTATATATTTAGATATGCTTACATATAAAATCTGCGATAGAGTGAAGCCGCGACAGTCGAAGTGCGATATAGCGTGGGATTACTGTATTTTTCTTTGTCTTTCAGTCTTTCTTTTGTTGATATTTATTTATTGAGCTGACCGTTCTTCCAGGAGATGTTGCTTCCAGTGTGTGTGCGTCCACGGTGCCGTGTGCATGGGTGGGGCACGGTGCGATGCACAGCGAGGCCCGGCGCATGCACACTTCACCAGAAGACACACACACATGGACATCTGAACACACACAGGGGTTTTATTAAAGAGGATCACTGATCCCATCTAATGCTTCCTTGAAACACCTCTGCCCATGGGGATCGAAAATAAAACACCAATAAACTGCACTTACTGTTTGAATGAGAACTTGAAAGCAATCGAGAGGGTAAGCAATAAATAAACAGAAGAATAGAATGAATATTCTATTCATTGGCCAAATGGTTTGTTAAACAGGAGTCAGCAAATCAAAGTCAGAAGCGAATTTGCAAAGGATGTGGATGGATTTAATGCTCAGTGGCAGAAGGGGTGGGAAGTTTATCCAATAAACCTTAGAAACTTAAAGTATCCTGGGCTCTGTGGCCTTCATATCCAAAAGGGGCCAAAGCTCAAACATTCCAGAAATGGGAGAGAGAAGAAGCCCTGAAAATCGTATCATTTATTTAACAGAAACTACAAAATAACTCAAATGAACAAAGCCAAAATGAAAAACCAAAAAGTGACATCAAAAGGACAGAACAAAACAAAAAGATCATAAGACAAAAGCAAAGGGGAATCAAAAAGGAGCTGAATTAAATAAACTAGAGCTAATGCCTCAGCAGAAAGCTGGGGTGAACAGGAGGGATATACAGACCCCTATTTAGGTTATGCACAGAGGGTACTAATTGTAAGGAAGTGAGGTAAGGGAATGGAGCAAAACTACGAACATTACAATAAATGTAAACAGGGTATAAACAAGGATACCAAAAAAATGTAGTTTATAATAAATGAAAGCTTAAAGAAACAAGATAAAATCTTAACAAGTTCATGCCTGAGTAGAGTATTTCAAGCTGCAAATGACTATATTTACAAAAGCTTGCAGAGCATTACAATAACATATTACCAACTTGGGACATGTCTTCAGTGAAAAAGGTTAATATTTGTATCGAAACAAAGTCTATTTTATTTTGCCAAGACAATCAAAGATGCTGTTTTTTTAACATTTAAACTATAGCATAGAACAGTCCTGGATTTCCAGTTAAGCTAGAAAGAATGGTGATAGTTGAGAGACAGAATCAAATGAATAAAGAAATAAGAGGGATAAAACAGTTAAATCAAAGCCTGGACACGTCACTGTGGCCATTCCCTACCAGTAGCACAAGTGTACCGGGATCACACTCTAAAACCCACCCCTGTCAAACCCAGAAATCACTGAATCAGAATGCTATCCCATCCTTTGTTCCCTCCCTACTGCTACACTACCCAAGTAAGTGTATTAAAGATGTACCAAACCCCTCTACTCATGCAGGTGTAGTACCATCTCCTGCTCCTTTCCAGCCCCATGATCAGAAAGCATCTATTGCTGGGAAGCACCAGGGGGAAAGGACTTGAAAAACATAATACTAATGTGCAATAATAAAACAAAAATGAGGCAGGCAGGAATAACCCACAATATTCCATGTGTCACACATGTGCACATTGGAGGCAGCTAAAGGATCTAAATGAGAGTAATTCCATGCCAGGGCAGGGGGTGGCGCAGTGCTTTTTTCTCACTTTCCTGCAGACCATTCTGCCTGGCCCTAATGATGTCACATCCGGGCCCTTGGATGATGTCACTTCTGGTTAAGAACCCATGACCAAAGAGACTTCCTGTTCCAGCCCTTTTGATGATGTCACGTCCGGGTCCAAACCTATGGAAGAGGACCCTTCCGCTTCTGCCCTCGATGACTTCACTTCCATTTCTGGCCTTTAAAACCGCCATATTTGACTAATCTAATCAGTTCTGTTTTGGACTCCGTTCTGAGCACATCAGTGCTAGCAATTTTCCCATTTGCAGCCAGGGAATATTATACGGGTGGCTGCCCCAAACCTTTTTATGACAAATGAAAGAAGGAAGCTGAACATTACAGTCATCGCACAAAATGTCGAGAGAACAGCAGTAGCATCAGTGGCACAGAATGAAATGTCCAATTTCATTAATAGCAATTAAAATACTTGGAGTCTAATTACAAACAAGCAAGTCCAAAGAAGTCTTTAACAGAATCTTGCAAAACAGAGTCAAAAAGCAAAGAAAGCTAGAAGATCACAAGCCTTGGAATAGGCAGAGAGTCTTTGCAAAGCCTTTTGGAAGGAAGATTAAAGAATCCCATTAATAAGAGAATGCACTAGTAGCCTAAAAGTTATCAAAGGCTTCAAGTGTTTGTCATGGATCATCAGAGATCACATCTCCAGGTACATGTGGAAGGTTGAGACAAGACATGTACAACAGGAACAGCTGCATGTGTTTTACAGGCTCTTTTCATTACATAGACCATTTTTCTCTTGGCCAGGGCCACTGCTTGGCTGAAATTAGAAGTCAGACTGATTTCTTGTCCATCTAAAGATAGACTGAGGATTTTAATGCCTCTTTGAGTACCCAATGCTGATCAGTGTTTGTTTCCTATATATGCAACAGTTTGTGCAAAGTTCATGGTGTAGTCCTATCTTTAATATAATGTACTACCCAACTAAGCTGGAAAGGCTGTTGAAATAAACCAAATTTTCCGTTGTGTTCTTGAAACCATAGTAGAAGGTAACATGACTTTGTAACATGAACTATCATCCCGGTAAAAAAGCCAGTAAACTGATGAGATGTAGATCTTTGGAACTGATTGACAATGAAATTTAGAAATCCTGTAGTGTTTAAAAATTGCTATTCTTGAATCAGGGGGCTAGTTACTGTATATGTTACAAAAACACAGCTGCACAACCAGACCACCACAACCTAACTACTGGCTGACACCTGACAGAGCAGATCCATTCATTAATAAAGTTAGCATTACAGTATGTCCTCTTGTCAGTGTTAAACAGAAGGATCAGGATCCATCACATGAGAACATTTTTTCTGTTCCTCAAGTGTTTGTTTTTTATCCCGTTCATATTTTTTAGTGGCAACAGTAGAACTTATTTAATAGTCTGATGACAACATGCTGAGGTGGTATCACATGTCAGAAAATAATATGTCACAGCAGATACCTTAGCATATCTTAATGTCTGCATTACTGTGAATGTATTTTTCACTAATTAATATTGCAGTGAACATCTTAGAAATGTGTCATATTGTGTCTTGCAAAATATTTCACTACATTTTACATTTCACTACATCTATTAAAGTATTAACACACTGTGTAAATGGGTTACTTTTTTAAGCCGTTCGCTGGCAAATAAAAGTCTAAAAATATACAGTAAATATATACATGTTTTAAAAAATGTTTTCACCAAGATCCTGTACTAATTACAAGATTTTACCATTTCACATGAATTTGAAACACACACTAACACAAACTGTACTTCATACCAGAAACATTATTTAAAAATAATTAGAAATTTAACAATACGCTACAAAATCCAAATGTACAGTATATATGTATTTTAAATTTTCAGCTCTTATGAGTTGGAATATAAAAAGAAAGAAATGAATTTCATTAACATAATACAAGTATAATTTTGGTTGGGAAGAATGAGGTAAAAACACACAGAACAATATTACAACAAAAAAATTATGAAATTTACGTGCCAGACTGCAGTAACCTTAATACCTCACAAGTGAGGTTACCTCTTAATACGTATTGCTCCAGGCAACTTGTAACATCTGAGCTTCTAACAAAACACCTACAATTACTAATTCTGTTTTACAAAACAAAAATCATTCAGTGTATAGGACCTGCCTATAAGCAACACACCAAGTAGAATTTTAAATAACACTTGAAATATGACTTGTGCATCAGCTAGAAAACACAAGAAGTTAATAGAAAACATGTTCAAAATGTTACAAAACCAGAATTTTAGGTCACAATTCTGTCAAGAACACTGTATGGTTATTTTTCCAATAAAAGGACTTTTGATCTTGTGAATCATAATAGTCTGTATACATTAAAAATCCATTATAAATACAAAGGGAAAGCACAACCTATGACTATATTTTCAATAAAACAGTATACTGAAATTAACATTTGTTAAGTGCATTCAGAACAATCCAGAACTATCAGCAGTTCTTCTTTATTTATTTATTTGGGCAGTATAGTCATGCAGTGGTTAGCACTACTGCTTCTCAGCTCCTGAGCCCTGTGTTTCAGTCCCAGCCTTTGTCACTGCCGGTATGGTGTTTGCATGTTCTTCCTGTGTCTGCATAGTGTGTTTATAAAGTTAATTTTCAAATCTAAATTTATTTTGTGTGGGATGTTTGTGAACATGCCCTGTGATGGACTGGCATACCATCCAGGATTAGAAGCCAACTTGTGTCTAATGCTGCCAGGACAGGTTCTGGGTCTCATGACAGTGAACTAGACAAATGGGCTAATTTTTTATGTTCATTTTCAGTTTGAATTTTTTATGTTCATTTACACTTCCCAGTCACAATCAGTTTGTGTACTACTGTATCTTAATGTTGTCATTGGTTGTATTTAGTATTAAGATACTTTTTATGGATTGGTGAACAGCTAAATACATGGGCTACCCAGTTATTATTTACACTTTAATACAATAACAATAATTATATGTATTTAAAATATATAAAAATGACATTTTTGAACTAGCTTAATCTAATTCAGGGAAGTCTAACATCAGGCATCACTAGACAGAATGCAGGAAACTGCTTTAAATTGGACACTAGTCCATCACAGAGGCCACTCACACAGGGCTAATATGGAGGAGCCATTTAACCGAACCTGTTCATCTATGGTGATTTGAGAGGAAAAAAGTGCAAACTCCGCACACTCATTGTATTTAAGACCTGGACACCAAATCTGTGAGGTGGCAGCTACTACACCAACTAAATCTATTGTATTTCTTGAACGATGCCTTATTCTGATAAACTTCTTCCACCTTCTAGCATTTCTACTTGAACAATCCACTCAGC
Source organism: Polypterus senegalus (assembly GCF_016835505.1). Classification (NCBI taxonomy): domain Eukaryota; kingdom Metazoa; phylum Chordata; class Cladistia; order Polypteriformes; family Polypteridae; genus Polypterus; species Polypterus senegalus. The sequence goes on from NC_053155.1 coordinate 238,319,289, forward strand.
CAATGAAAAACATCCTTTTCAAAAACAAAAGGCTTTACGATTCTCTAACCTATACCTTTAACTATCTGGCAAACTTTATTATTATTATTCGGAATACTTTTCAAAAATGTGTTCTCTCTTCATTTCTACAGTACTTTGGGCAGACTTTCTTCTCAATTGTCAGAGCCCCTGAAGTAGTTGATGTATCCACACATTTTCCACTAGAGGTCACTGCACTGTAATAAAGGAGGTCTGCTCCAATAAGACAAAGCATGAACTCCGCGGAGCACATCATGTCTTCTACTATCTTTAGGAAATTTGTGAAAGCTTAGCTGACTTTAAAGTTCAGTATTACAGTTCACACTTTTTTCTGCAAGCAGCTTACATCTAACAATGTTTTCCATTTGTTCACAAAATAATGCAAAACATATCTTATTGTATTGTATGCACTATATAAAATGTTTGACATTCAAATATTAAATTTTTCTGCAATATTGCCATCATTCTTTAATGTGCTAAAACAAATTATGAAGATAAACGTTCATTTATTAAATTTGAATGAGTTTGGGGGAACTAATCATGTTCATAAAAAGGTCTATTTTCTTTTTTACTTTAATACCAACTACAAACTCATTCATTTCTTCATTCATTCATTCACTTTTCTTACAAGAATTTCAACTTCACACTGAGTACAGCCAACGTTCTACTTTGCTAAAAATCCCTTTTCAACTCTGAGTTATCAGAAAACCCACCACTAAAAGACCAGCTTGCAATATAAACTTCTCAGAGTTATTAAACTACACCTCACTTGACACATTGGCCAGTGCAAACCCCCCAAGTATGTTCTGTTCAAAATTTTAAACTTCTAGAGCCCATGAAGGAGGATTCTACAGCATTTAAACAAAAGCAAGCGCAGAAAAACTACAAAGTTGTGCACTTTTTGGGAACTCGTCCTTTGGTTTTCAGAAAGAAAAGTCATACATCATATGCTTAGTTCATTTTTTTTTTTTGCCTGAAGTAAAAATAATAAAATGTTTATTGTGCGTATCCAGTTATTTTACAGTCAGAAACCTGGTATAGCATGACTGGCTCAACTGATCATCAACAAAAAAGTCTTTCATTGCTTAACAACACTTGGGATGCGATTTCTTCAAAGTCACTGGTTAAACGGAAAAGTGAATTTTAAAAAAGAAAAAGACTTAAGTGCCTTAGCAGACTGCTTTCTTTATCAGATCCCGCAGCAGCCACTTAGAGCAGAATGTGAAAGATCATATGATCTTAAGTTGGAGTATACTTGTTTGTGAGTCGAGAATTGCTCATTTCTGATCCATGATCATTGATTTTAGACTTCATATATGATGGCTTTTCATCCAATGACAGCATTTCCTTTGACTGGCACCAACAGCACAAGCACGACTGAAAGAGAAACAGAACAAAACATTTCAGAATCTTTAACTGAAAAATAACTGCCTTATTGATTTTTATTAAGTTAATCTGTGGGACTGTATGACTGCATGTCTCTTAAATAAATGAGATAAATATCGATTAAGAAATAAGTGCATTAAACTTTGGTTGTCTTAGGCTCTGACTAACCACAATATAGTGCTGGACTGAGTATTTATGAAATTGAAGGTAAATGTTGTTCAGACATAAAAGAAAATCAAAATACATTTCTTTTAAATTTAAAAAAAATGCAATAAATATGATTTTGCGACACCATTTTGTGTATATCCTTAGATGTCCTTAAAATGTGTATTTTTTACAGTGTGTTTTTTATGTGCAGGTTTATTTTTGTTTCTTCTTCTTGCCGTTTTTTATCTCAGAGGAAATATTTCTTTCGGATTCAGTTTGCCAGCTCTCTCTTTTTAATACTCAGAGTTTGGCATTGATTTTAAAAAATATGTTGGCACAAAATGAACATTTTTTATTAAAAAAAAATTACATTAGCAATGTCACAGAGGAAATAGTTTTAGAAAACTCTAATACAGAAAGTCTTTCTTACCCTGTATATACCCTGTATATCTAATTCAGGGTCACTGGGGGGCTAACCCTATCTTGGCACCAGTGGGCACAAAGAAGGAGCTACCCTATAAAAGGGTGGCAATGCAGTTCAGGGAACACCATTGCTAACACTGGAGCAATTTAGAATGGTCAAATACCATTATGATCTCAAAATTCTCCTTAGAACAAACTGTGCTCAAATTAGAAGAAATGCACTGAAAGGTCTGGTGTGGAAGTGAAACAATGCCTTAATTTGATTCAGAATTAAAATATTTCTAATCTCTTTTCAGCTGCTAGTCACTTAATTAAATAAACATGTACAATGAATTTTAACTAATGAAACAGAATGCTGTAGCTATCCTAACATAATAAATACAATAAATAAATACAATACGTGCATGTAAGTTCTTACTTAATAGTACATTTTTTTCTTAAAAAATACCATCTACTGCAAATGATTAGTAATTGCCGGTAGATCCAAAGTTCTAATTCTAAACGTACTTCTGTTTTCTTTTGATGATTTACAACCAAAATTATAAGTAGGTCAACTGAAAAGGAAAAATTGACTCTGTATTATTTTTTTAAACAATAAGTTCTATATACATAGCTGAAGCAGAATGCTTTTGTGTAATACTGTACATCCTGGATATTTACTTGGTGTGCACTGTTCTGTTTCCTGCAAGATACTGTGGTGCAATCAAGGCAGAAAATTATATCCAGTATAACAATGGAGGTCCCAGCATGACCACAGAATTAAAAGAGGCATATTTCCAATATAGTAGTTATGTACAGCCCCAGCAATGTAAAATAGTCCAGGAATGCAACTATGGGGTCTCATAATATTTAGTAAATAATTATTGTTATAAAAATAATGGTGTTGAAGCCTTTCATGCTTAAACTGAACACTGAACAATTCAGATGTAGGTTTTATAAATTAAAATACACTGAAACATCTATACTCATGGATAGTGCAGTAATTATAGCTGCTGCCTCACAGTTCTGGGATGGACTCTCGCACTCATATCCCATTTTTTTTTGGAGTTTATGCATTTTCCATGTGTCTGCATTTGCTTTCTTCTGGCTACTCGGGTGTCCTTCCATATCTCCAAAGATGTGTGGGTTACATTAACTGGCAATTTCAAATTGGCTTTAATGGAGTACTTGCAAACGTTGGTCCAGTAAAGGACTGGAGTCTAATCCAGGCCTGTTTCTTGCCTTGTGCTCAGTGCAACTGGGATAGGCTCTACCACCAGCCATCCCCATGAGCGTGAATTGAGATAAGTGGGTCTGAGAATGCTATGTTACCTGGAGTGCCCAGAGAAACTCGGTTGTTTACACAGGGAGAAAATGCAAACTCCATATGGACAAAGGCCAACTACAGAATTCAAAACCCAGATGCTGAAACCATGAGGCAGCAGCACTTACTACTGTACAATAAACTGTAAAATCGAAACTCTGTTAACTGTACATATAAAAATGTTTTTTCCACATAAACATAAAAAAGATTTTAAAAAATTCAAATATCTTATTTTTTATGAGTGAGAAATGTTTTTCATTTACATGCTTGAATATACAGTAAATAGAATGTAAGAGGAAGTATGTAAGGAAATAAATGTTTTCTGTTATATTCATGAACGATTACAACATGCTGCTGATTGCAATTGAGAGATAAAAACAGTCATTAACATTAAATATTAATTACAAAAGAAACAAATAAAAAATATTAACTCTACATACCCTGAAACAGTTTTTGAATCTTTTACTGACCAAATATAATGCAATTGGATTGATACAGGAATTCAGGGATGCCATGTTGATGCCAATGTAGTCCAATACAAGAAAAAAGCTTAAACAAAAATATACAGAAAAAATATATTTTTAAGAAAGTCATGTAATAATTTAAACACACAAAATGTTGACTGATGACACTCCTATTTAAAATTAAAAATATAATATTTACAATTTTCCGGTTTGAGAAAACATTAATGTGGCTCATAAGAGAAATGGATCTAAACGCAAACAGCAAAATATACTTTGTGCAATTATGTGCATTATGCTTCTTGAGGATCAGTAAATACAAAAGATGAAAAAGTTGGAAAGCAGAGTTTGGTGTTGTATAGTTTAGCCATTCATACAAAGAGTGGAAACAAAATCATTATCTATATTGAACACCAGGAAAAATGACCCCATGTAGTGTAGTTTAATGGTTAAGGCCTTAACCTTGAAATAATCCGATTATTTGTTCAGGTTTCCACCTCTGACTGCATCATGACCCTGAGCAACTCTCTTAACCCACTAGTTCCTCAGCTGTAAAAATTATAATTAAAATATAAAAGGTAAGAGACACAGCAGGCTGGCAGTATAGCCTTCATCAGTCGAAATGTCATGTCTCTTACCTTCTTTCAGTGTGGAAAGAACCGTTTACATTTTTCTCTTTTGCAGATGCACGCTGAACAGGTCTACTCTAAGTCCATTGTAAAAATACATATGTAAACAGTTGTATTGCTTTTACATCACATAGGAAAAAGGTGTCTAACAAATACATATAATAGTAATATTCCCTTAGGTAGTTTTAGTTTAGTCGTGTTTTTTTACAGTTTACATTCTGACTGTCCAAAGTGCTATACAAATGTATTTGAAAATTATATCAAATAGCCATATGCAATAACTTTTAATACATGTCTGTACTGAATAAGATAAACTAAAATTTCAAAACTGATACTACAGTTATTCCTACATCAAACACCCCTTATTTAAAAAGAAAAATTTATAATCACAAAGTGTAATACATGGTACTTTAAAATGAATGTTAAGGCGCTGTGGTAGTTGAATAAGAGTACGTAGCACATCCTTACCTCAGCAAATCACATCTGCTAGGATCTTTTTCATCATAAATGGTTAGCTTTAAAATTCTGCTGAGATGCAATGGAAGCCAGCAAAGAACAAAAACGAGAACCAAACAGAAGACTGTCTTTGCCACCTCACGGCGCTGTGACCAACAAGAAAAGGCTTAGGTAAAATATTCATGTATTTCACTTCTACCTTAATGTACACTATGAAAACCTTCAATCCTTTTTCGGTTTCTGCTCAACAGTTCATTACTTTTGTATTTGTATGTCTACAGTAATCAACCTGACATTTGACTTTTATAATGTTTCATACCTGTTTTATATGATCATTTAATGCAATCTGCATTCCATTTTTCTTTCTGAGCATCTCACATGTCATTAGTGTGTAAAAAATTGCTGTACAGGCCAGGGGCATACAGAAGTAGAAGCTGAATAGCCACCAGTCTTTAACTATTTTGTAAAACTGCAAATGAAAACAAATATTTCATTCAAACATTCAACATATTACTGTACATAATAATGTTATGGAAGCAGCAGATTAGTGCAGATATTTCTGTACTAAAAACAGGAAGTTTGTGTTGCGATTTGCACGTTAAATTAAGCAATGAAATATCTTACCTGCATAAACTGTGTTTTTTGTTCTGGGTGAAGAAGGCATATTCTTAGTTGCTCGCCTTTATAATCCATGGCAATCATATCAAAACCTACAGCTTCTGGCACAGCCAAGATAACAGATATGACCCATATCAATGTAATCTCTATTGCTGTCCATTTGGGAACACCGATTCCTTTTATACGACTCCAAGATGCCACAGCCCGATACCTGTGAAGTAAAGAAGTCCAGCTTCTTATATATGGTTACCTCTTTTTGAAGATTATACAGTATAGTTTATAAAACGTATTGCCATGAAATACTAAAAAGCAAACTTAATCAAATATGAAGGAATTTATTTTGCATTTAAGCACAATGTTTTTTCATTTGAAATAACATAACTTAAACGGTGATGACTGTTACAATGACCACATAATTTTTCTTTCATATGAAATGACTGACAAAATACTTAATTTATGAGTACATTAATAAAAAATACACAACAATCATTTCCACAAGCTATAAAATGGTGTTATATACTTTGTAAAATGTCTATTGAATGCAGTTTCTTTAAAAATTATTCTATCAAATAAATATTGGATTGACCGTTTATTGATTGATTGAAAAAATGTTTCATTCATATTGTCTATTTAAAATCAATGTATTCACTATGATGAAAAGTAAAATGCATGATCTTTAATAAAAATGTACAACAATGTATTATTATTATTATTATAATAAGAGGGCTGCTTTTCTCCAAGTACCCCATTTGCCACAGACACACAAACTGCTAGTATGCAGCCTGTAAATGGGTATTTTCTAAATGAGTGTAGAGGCTTATGCTTTGTTGGTCCTTTGTAGTACCAATGTCTTGTCCACTGATGTCCCAGGCACTGTAAATTAGGCTCTGGTCCCTGGGACAATAAATTTGATTACGTTAAAATAAATACTACTTCACTACTGCTAATAACAATAATAAAACAAAATCAACTACTACTAAAATAATAATATTTCAACCTGTTTATCAAATTCAACGTTGTGGGAAGCCAAAACATTTCCCATGAATATCGGATGCAAGAACAGCAGTCGCCTGGGCGCCCCTCCACAATAGCATTCACGTGCACTGGTCAATTTTTAATAACACTTCAAATAAAGGTAATAATAATAAGTATAACAACACTATTTAAAATATTTAGTATATTACCCATAATCATTTTTGTAACCGTATTTGTATAAATAGTGCAATTTAGAATGAAATTTTAATGCCATATACAAAACAATATGACAAAAGTTGCAACAGAAAGAGCCATCAATTAATATAACAGTCACTCAGAAACATTCATTAGAAATCAGGGTGGTAGGGATCAAAGACGGTTTTAGCAGCACTTGGAGTTAGGCGGGACAAAAAAAAAAAAAAATCCGAGGTATATCCACACTCAAGAATCATCAATTAATGTAACGCAAGGCTTTGGGATGGGATGGAAACGGTGAGGTGGTAGCGCCAGCCTACCGAACACCGTGACATGTATGGTTTTCTTCATTTCTACATGTAAAATGAATCATTAATCTCTATTTTAGAAATACCAATATAAAGAGATTGTTTGTCTCTTGAAATAAAACATACAGTAACCAAATAATAATAATCATATGAAATAATCTAATAAAAACTAAAGAACAATACGTTGAAACACCCTACCTGTCGATGCTAAGGGCACATAAGCTGAGTACCGTTATTCCGACAGAAGCTTTTTGAATAAACGGTACAATTTTGCAGATTTCAACTCCAAACGGCCAGTCTTCAGCAAGAAGCTGAAAAATAAAATAAATTACCTTTACCAATCGTTTACACTTTCAGCTATGGAGAAAGATTACAAAATCGGATGCTTCCTTCTGTATATTGTTCGTAGTGGCAGGGCTGCCAATCCTGGGACATACAAAGACTGAGAGGTAAATTCGTTGTTGCTTTGAATACAGTTGCAGATTCACATACAACCCGTATAAATCGCCTTAACACTTGACAGCATTACGGACTTGAGCTGTCAGATCGACCCATGTTAAGAGTTTGCTCGCTGTAGCACTTTGTATTTGTCACCTGAGCTATTCAACATGTGCCCATCCCTCACATTAAAGCCGACGACAATTAAAGACCCGCAAACAATTGGACGTTATACACCCGTAAAGAAGACCCGTTTATCAGTATCTCACCTTATACACGTTGATGGGAATGTCGATAACGATGTGCAAAAGATCTCCTAAAGCGAGGCTTGCAATTAAAATATTGGGTCCGTTCCGCATGCACTTATTTTTGTAAATAATTCTCAGCAGCGTGGAGTTGCCAATGATGCCCACCACAAACACCAGGCAGGACACAATGGTGTTTATGTACTTGAAGGTGTCCCTGATTTCCGTGGGTCCAGAGCACATCGGAGGGGAGCCCTGCAGGGCACTGGAAGAGGCGCGCGAGTCAGACAGGTTAATGTGCTCGTTGCCAGAAAGGCTGAAAGTCTTCGTGAACGGAGTAGCGTTATCGACAGGAGACGGCGGTCCATGTCCTAGTTCAACCCAAGCCGGCTTTGCAAACAACGGTTTATCCCGAGTTGAGGTGGACATGGCGAGCATCGTCCTCCAAGCAAGCAACATTAGCAGAGCGATTCGAAACTTTCCTGGTGACATCTCCGTGGTATACTGTGGTTCTGCTACTTAGCGGGTAACTGGGCAGGACCAGACAAAGTTCCCAAAGTGTTACTATACAGCCGATAAGTAATTTCAAAAAAGCACTGCACTTGCCGTCTGAGCGTACAACTGCGGTTAAGCCATTAAATAAAATTCACATGAAGTAACTAGCTTTTAAAAATATTGGCTCACTTTCCTGCGTTCATAATACTCATACTCTTCTGAGATCACAAAGAGGAGCACCCGCAAAACTTTGTTGATACAAAAAGTTTGAAGTGAGCTTTATCTTCCGAGATCCTTCGAATGAACACAGAGGCTCAGTTCTCCTTAATTTCAACTGAACTACACCATCAATCACCCGATAACTTCCTCAGGCCACGCCCACAATTTGAGACGAGAGGTCAGGGAAAAGGGGATGATGCGGCCTTTGGATCGCAACTGAGACGCATCGGACCGGTAAATATAAAGAGTGCGGGGGCTTGCCTTGGTTAGTAGTTCTCCGTAGCAATACAACTAAGTTGAACATAAAAAATACAACTGTTCTATACTGTATATATTAAGAAGTATTCTTAGTCAAAATAATTTTCAGCACCTTGCCGTTTATACGTTTACTCGTTTTTTTACGTGGGATTCATTACTTTTTAAAGGTTCTTGTAATGTGCTTTATAAGGGTCGTTGCATATATACTTAATAATGTTTACTCAAAAGCCCCGATGTTCAAAGTAAAAATCCAAAATGTAATAATATAAGCATTTCTTCTAGTAGCAATGTAAAGAAATCAGCATGCTTAACAAACTGCACGTGCTGGAAAACACGTATTTCAGTATTTTATACTAATACTGCTTTCTTTCTTTTTCTTTATTTCTTTATTAAGAACCGCATTGCTGATTAGTATGAAAAATACGAAGTTTTTTCTTTTTTCCCAATTTCTCAAAATATTCAGACACATGCCTGCTGCAAGTGGCATAAAGTATTCCTGTCAAAATACAAATTATCCAAAAATGGACAATTAGTTGTTTTTGTAAAATTAAAGTTATCCAGCCATTTTCATAAACGTATTTATTGTTAGTGACAACAAAGTTGGAGTCTGTCCTAACTAAATGTCCTAACAGAAACTAGTGTAAGCATGAAGTAAACGCTATCCAGTTCTTTGCATAAATTACAATAAATACATTTAAAATGAGTGTTGATTTTGCTTTATAGTGAAATGATGCAGACTGTAATGTTAACCTGATTTTCATTCAATCTCAATTTGTATTGATAACATTCTAAATGTTTTGCTAAAGGTATATTGCATACAGGCTTCAGTACACATGACAGTCAGGCATAATAGCACACAGTTCAGTCAGGAGGAAATGAATATATTGTGACTATTAAATGTTTATTTCTAATTTTGTTTGGAAAATGAATAAATAAAATTATTGAGATGTTTATTTTATTTTTAAAAATTACAGTGAAAATATCCTGGGCATGGCAAGGACAGCGCTGTATTTCATCTTTTTCAAGCTAACATTCAAAAGTTTTTTTTTTTTCAATTTTTATTTACTAATTTTATTTTAAGACAATATTGCATGCAATCAAGTCAAAGTTGTACAATACATTACTTATCTTTCTAGTCAAACTAGAAGGAAAAATAAAAGAGAAAGCAAGAAAAAAAAGACAAAAACCTAACAAAACTGCCAAGAGAAAGAGAGGAGAGCCAACAACATGGTCAAAAATAGTGTGTGGAAAAAAATCTTAAATAAATTATCCTTTTCCCCCGACACACTCAAACTTTAAATGCTACATGTTTTACTGTCCAAGCACATTTTAGGGAGTGGATCCTTGTGGTTAAAAATCAAATGCTTTATCCACTAAGCCATACTTTCCGCCTAAACTGGATAAAATTCTATGCTTGTTCTGAGTCCCATTTACTTAACCCCACAAAGGGATTGAAAGTTGTACCTTGTTTTACAGGGTTAGGCTTAGGGTGACGCAAAAACAATGAATCTGTGAAGGAGAAAAAAAAAATAAAAAATAGTGGATCATTTCTGAAATGTAATAATAGTTTTATGCTAAGGTCACTCCATTCGGTCATTCATTTCCCCCGTCTATTTATTCCAATAAAACGTAAGTTAGTAGTAGCCGAAACGTTTGCTATATGGCACACACCCAGAGGTATGTGCTCACTCTTAGAGATGGGAAGCCATAGCCTACCTATCCCACAGGACACACTTGTCTCACACACTCACACAAAATCATACAGGGCTAAAAGTCACCAGTCAGTCTGCTGTAAAATCTTCATTCATGAAATATGAAGGGAAGCTGCAGTGTCTGGAGAAAACTAACCATGTCGAAATCATGTAAATGCCACACAGACACTAGCCGGAGAAGCATTTTACTTTGGTCATTGGACTTGGAAGGCTTATCATGTACGACCATACCATCATTTTATGCTTTAAGGTTATGAGTTTAGCCTTTTTATGACACTTGTTTATGCATATTTAAAGAATTTCTGCTCTTATACAGTACCATATTTAGTGCCTTCTCTGTGTCTGTTTTCCTGCAGATCTTGTGATCTATTCTGTTACCTACATTGCTTTATGTTATATTCTCCTTTTTCTTGTAAACTACCATATAAGAGTGCACAATGTAAAATATGCCTTATAAAATAAAGATTGAGTTTAGTATTAGAGTATTTATCAAATGGATACATCTTCTATTATATGAATTGTTTATTCACTAAGTATTTCTTATCTTTTCAGATCATCATGTCTGTTGTATACCAAGAAGAATAAAATGCAGATGTCATCCCCATGGTGGGTTTAAGCCAGAACCATACCCAACATGCTGTATTGTGTATTGATTAAGATGGAATGACTATTGTGCACCATCTGTACATAATCATGCCACTTATAACCTCCATTAATATTATTTTATGTTGTGCAGGGTCATGGGGCCTCAATGTATTCATAAAACAATAGACACAAGAAAGAAACCAACTCTTGACAGGGAGCTTGCTCATCATAGGGCACATTCATTCAGAAACCCACACTTGTATGGGGATGATTCAGAGGTTCTAATTAGCCCAGCACTCATATAGATCATTGGGTTATGGGATGAAATCAGAGTAGCAAGAAAAAGAGCATCTGGAAAATTGGAGAAAGAGCAAATTACACACAGACTGGGCCAGGGCTGGGATTTTAAGCCATGCTCACATTTACTGTGTTTTTGTGACTAGTCGCTTTCTGCCACGCAAACATTCTTGAGTTTAGTGCTAACCTATTCAATTACAAGTATGCAAAGGAAGAACTACACAACTAGTTGAGGAATCTAGACTCATGTGTAAAGTTTATTGAGTTGATTTTCTTCTGTAATATTGGAGTTAAATGTCCCAGATAACTTTCAGGGCATGAAGACATGATCAAGTTAAGTTCGTTTGTGATAAGATTACAAACAGTATAAGTTTTGACAGAAAAAGCCTGCATATCATTGTTTTGCTAATCCAGTACTACATTTTTTTTTAATTTTATTGATTTTATTGTAATCATTCCATACAAATAGATACATTTTTACAAAAAATAGGATTGAAAACAAATCAAGTTCAGTTACAAAATTGCAGAAAAATCCTTTATTAAGTGTTAAGTATTTACCAAACTTTGTCACTACTAAGATTTCTAATTCATTTATGGTCCAGAAAAATGTTGTGATCTTGATTACTGAAACTGGTTCAAAACTTTGTTAATCCTAATTTTTTTTTTTTTTTGATTATATTGATTTTCTTAAAATCAAACAACATTCCATACAAATAAATCAAGTTTTACAAAAAACAAATCAACAAATCCTAATTTTACCATAATGAAAAAAAGTTATAATTAACTTACTTTTCGTTTTGCTTTAATATTCTAGTTTTTCCCCACACTTGAATCATACAGAAGTTTATTATGGCCTGTTATAATGATCCGGTTGAACTCATTATAAAACAGAACACATAACATTCTCAAATGAGCTTAATCCAGGTTACAGCCACAGGAAGCCAAAGCCTATGCTGGTAGCACTGGGTAAAAAGCAGGAAGCAGCCCTCAATATGGCACCCATTCTTCACAGGGCCCTACTCACACACATACTCATACTACTGCAGGAAAAATTTGGAATCTTGTTAACCTAACTAGCACATCAGAGTACCTTTTGGAAAAACACAAGCAGAAAGGGGGAGAACTTGCATGCCACATGTGGACTATGCTCAGGCCTGGGATTTAAACCTAAGGTGCTAGATCTGTGAGGCAACGCTGTGCCATGAAATATACTGTATCACAGTAGCAAAATGTTTGTAAAGTCAGTTGTGCTTTTTATTTTTAAAATGTATGTGAGTTTGGTAGATTTGGCACATGGCAAATAAATTAGCAAAATATATCGTAATTGGTTTGAAAATCCTAAATGTCTTAATGAGTCACAAAATAATATTTAATTTTCAAAAAATTCACTTAACATTCTTTGTGGTATAAGAGGAGACTCTGCAGTTTAGGAAACCTTTATTATATGATGCAAAGGTGAACTACTGCAGAATAATGTTACTGTATCTAGAAACCTAGTTACAGTACAGTTAGAGGGTTTTTTTGTTTATAGTGGAGTTGATATTACTTGTGCTTAAACAGTTTATTATTTTTATGTTTTCTTCCCATTATGTTGGTTTGTTTTTCCCAACATTTGACACCTGCTGTAACCAGCATGTCACTGGACTCAAACTTAAACATTATAGTTCAATTTCTGATTTTTGAAATGTATGCTAAGATCTTTATGGATACCTCTAGACTTAAACTGCATTTTGTTAATCCTTAAATATGGAACATATGAACTTTACTTAAGTTTTAATTTAATTATTTCACATTATTATTATTATTATTTCAGACTCTGTGGAAGAGCATTTTGAGTCTGGTCCAGAACAACAACATTTATTCATATAGCACATTTTCATACTCGGAAGAAGCTCCATATAATCTATATATATAATTCACTAAGGCAAGACAACCATGAAAAGCACGCCGGAAGGGGCGTGGATTCACTAAGCCGCCGACAAGTGAGACACCTATGGCGCACGAAGGAAGGAGCCACGCCCACCAACTCCATTGGATACGGCGACAACTCGCAGGGCCACGCCCACCAAGTCGGACGCGAGGACACAGAAAAAGTGGCGTCATTTATATTCGTCTGTCGAGGAGGCCACATGCGGTGCAGGGCAGGTTAATGTCATGCACCTCCGAGCTACGTTGACTGTTCATAGAGGCGAGTTTCTCGCGGAGGTGAATCGCCATATGCAGCAGGTGAGGGGTATCTCATGGGATCTTTAAAACAATCCTTTACAACTGAGGTTAAAACACAATGAAGTAAGCAGTCTTTAAAAACCGATTTTTCGGTTACAACGCATGACCGCTTGCACCATAGCAAACTGTTTTACACACTACATACAGATTCGCATCCGCGACAAACATGCGTCTTCTTAGATGCTCCTGCAGGAACACGGAAGACGTTTTCCTACCCACCAACACTCCTTTTTCACCGGCCCGCGTCCCCTCGCTCTCTAGGCATTCACACTGCCTGCCCATGTGCCCGGACGCAAAAACTCACCGACCACCCAGTTAGCCTCTTTCGTCTTTGCTAGGAGTCCACATGCACGTCTAAGCCACGTTGACTTTTCATTATTCTTTTTGGTTTCGACACCATGAAAACCATGCGAAAGGAACAACGAAGCCCGCCCAGAAACTCTACCCCTCCTCCCACGTGCTCAGGAACGCACCTCAGACCACTGCCCGCCAAATCAAACAGCTCATCAAACACATACTCACTCGCATTGGTCTGTGCTCCGGTCCAAACTCAGCTGTGAGCCACGTTGACTATTCTTTTGCCCTCCATGGCTGCCGCTTCAAATGTATTTCATGGAAACAACAATTCTTTCAATGTTATGGAAATTCCTGCTTCAGGTAATTGTTTCTGTCAGTCGGGTTTTTTTTTGAAGAAATGTCATTGACGAAACTGTTGCTCTCAAACTTCGTGACATGGCTCTTAGCTTTGTTTGCCAACATTGGGATAATCGGTGACGTGGTGTCCGTTGTTCTTAGTCACAGAGGCATTATTATACAGTCTGCTCAACAATACGCTGATTACATGAATACGTCCGGACTCTATGGTGCAGCGTGTCAAACGGTTTGCGAGGGGTATCCCATGGGATCCTTAAAACAATCCTTTACAACTGAGGTTAAAACACAATGAAGTGAGCAGTCTTTAAAAACTAAGTTTTCGGTTACGACGCTCCACCACGTGCTCCATGGCAAACTGTTTTACATGCTACATACAGCAATTCGCATCCGCGACAAACATGCGTCTTCTTAGATGCTCCTGCACTTTGTTCACACCCCCCTCCCACCTCGCTACTACCGTGGTCAGGTGTCTTGGTGGATTATATATAGAAAGGCAGCGAAACCGCACAGAGCAATGAAAAGTCTACAGTTCCATCTTTTCATTCACTTTCTGTTGTATCCTCAAACCCTCCCTTTTTAGACAACGGTGTCTTTCCAGAAGTGTTTAGCATTCAATAAATAATTATGCATGACATTGACCGTGTGTCTACCCGGCGTGGGTAAGCCGTTGAGCCCCATTCGGGCTGCAAACCGTGGAATTCCCACTAAGTGCAACTCATACGCTCCCCAGGGCCGATCCTGGCGACGGGCAAAACGTGCCCGCGTGGGCGCCAAACTCAAAGGCGGCCGTTGAGGAGACGTGCAGCAGCCGGCGACGCTGCAACCGGCGGCTGTCCGCCTTTGAATTTTAAAGTCTGAGCGCGGCCGACGACTATAGCAGCGGCGGCGTTTGCAGTGAGCAAAGTTTGACAAAGTGGCGTGTATTGTAGTCGATGCGTTGATGCCTATTAGGGACTCCACATACATAGCGATTTGCTCGCGCGAGCGGGCGCAAAAGCCTTTGATGGTCGCCGCTCATCGCACGCTCTGTCTGAACGGTTCCATTGCTTACCATGTGTTTACGGCACGCTCTCTAAATGTGTGTAGTCCCTTAGTCAACGTTCAACTTGCATATTTCATAGTTGCGTCGCGAAGGCGATAGATTTCATGTGAGACGCGTACGTTCCTCAACGGGATTGCGAGTCAAGAGAAGCGGCAAAAGACAGCGGAGCTGCGGCGATCTCTGAATTGACTGTCACTGTGTGCAGAGCTGCCTGTCGCTTAGAACGATTAAATAAACCGGCTTTCTAATCTAGGCTGGTTTGATTTGAAATTAATCGTTTGAAATTAAATTTTATTTATACATCCCGACTCTAACCCTAACACCGTCATAATCCTGTTTGAAGTAGTACATGTAATAGTAATATCCGTCATATCATAATAGAAAATAGGTACGTAGGGCGGCGAAACCACATTCGCACAAAGGCGGCCGTCTACCCCGGATCGGTCCTGACGCTCCCACTGGTTGCGTCGCGACAAACGTGCGTCTTCTTAGATGCTCCTGCACTTTCTACGCACCCCCCTCCCACCTCGCTACTACCGTGGTCAGGTGTCTTGGTGGATTATATATAGAAAAGCGGCCAAAACCGCACAGAGCAATGAAAAGTCCACGTCAGTCACATGTGCATCTGGACTGTGTAAAGACGACGACACAAGTGACAAGTTGGAGGTGGGCACGTGACCGGGCAGTACATACTGAACGAGAAATCAGCAGACTAGCATGACGGACGGAGCTGAATGGACGTCCTTCTCTCCTCCCGTTCCACTCTCCGTGCCGTGAACCCCCATCCCTCCGTCTGGCAGCAGAAGGCGCGAGGACGATCCGCCGGTTTTCAGTCACGGACGATTGTGTGTTGGTTCGTTCCGTGCATTGTTACAATGTTGCTTTTCTTGCTGATTTATTACATTACCGGTGTTTCAAATGTTAATTTTCTCCCTGTGCTTAAAATTCAATAAAAAACCGGCCTGATTATGCGGCGTATGGTTCGCCGCGGGTTGGCTAGTTTACAATAATAATAACTAAAGAGAGCTACAAAAACAAAATGCAACACTGAAGAAGAGTTATTTACAGAGAGTTATTTAAGACAGCAGAAATGCAAAAAAATGCCCAGCTTAATAAATAACTGCTATGGTCAGAAGAAGAGAAGAAAACAAAAATCCATCCGTCAAGGATGCAGAAGAAAATAAATCAATAGGTTTTCCACGGCCCAAAGAGTGCACAGCACCTTCTGGTCTTTCTGCAATATATAACTTAAATGTGTCACTATTATAAAGAAACAATTGTGGAGCTTTCTTCTTTTTCCCAGGATTGCAGGTGGCTACAACATACTTAGGCCAGTTGGCAGTGGCACATAGCACATGGTCCACATTATGGCCCTCTAGTAAAGAACAGCTGAAAGCTCTGTGTACATGTAATGAAGAGTCCTTCATACTGTACATTCTAGCATTCATGCATTGTCTGTAGTGTCTTTTCTTATAACTTGTATGTACAATGTTACGCATGGAGTTTTCTTATTATTATGTATGAGGTACATTCAAAACGTTTCTGCATTTTTTTTAACTCTATTTATTAAGAATTTCAAAAATAAATTCCATCTTTTTTTCTACATAGGTCACCTTCGTTTGCGATGCAATTTTCCCAGTATCGTACCAACTTTTTAAAGCCCAATTACTACTCCTCCTGCCTTCACTATTTCCAATGAAAACTTTGAGTGTACCTCGTATAATTTGTACACATTTAAATGGTATGCACTATACCTTACTTACTGTAAAGGAAGTGTGTCCTACTCACAGCCCACACTGAAGTCTGTCTTAGGTGCCAGGGAGCTTACAGTGCATTTATTATAAAAAAAATCTTCTGGACATTAAATAATATGAATTTTAAATTAGAAGTTCAAAATGGTGACATAGTAGCCTAATAGAACTTGGGTACTAATTAGTCTTCTTGAAGGTTGATCTGTCAACATTTTCATGAAAACTATTTTCTGGGGGTCTCCCACATTCACCCAATCATCTCAAGAGACAGTGAAAATGACTGACAATCCTAAAGTAGCCTGGAGAGGCCCTTTGATAACATGCTGAAAGTAGTAATGGACTGGTCAATTTAGGATTGGTTCTCATTTTACGGTAGGTCATCTAATGTATTTGTATTCATTAAACAACTTCATCATGAATCTCTAATTTAGTATGCACCTTGCTCTTGGTGGCTTAATGTTGTTTATCCTTAGGCCTTTTCTGAGTAACACCTCCTTTTGTTTAAGTCCATATCCTAAATCTCCACACTTCTGAATTCATACTAGTTGGATAGACTGGAAATCATATGTAACAGACTGCAGGCAGTGGAAGTGTTCAGTGACAGAGTTAAAATGTCAGTGGCCTGCGAAAGAAAAGATTTTCTGTATCATTATGCCAACACTTACTAACCTTTGTTCTCCTGTTGTGGAGAAATTTGAATACGAAAATGGATGCATGTATAACACTGTTTGTTTTTAAATGCAGGATTTCACTGTAGTCTGCTGTTTCATGTCTTGAACAGTGAAACAAGACTGCTCTCTGCTTTTTACTCAGGACTTACAGTTGTAGTTACTCCCTGATTATTTGTAGTGGTTCATTTCAGAATGATTTATTCAAACAATAAACACTTTCGTACTATTTTACTTCTGCTGTAAAAAAATGCTTGGCCTGAAAAGGACGGAATTGAAAAGGGAGCACAGGATGAATTTAACTGGGGCCAGAGGCAGAATTATAGACAAAAAGGACACGCTAAGGTTTTTAACAAAATGGAACACTACCAAAATGAAAATAAAGGAAAACAATCAAAAGCATAAGTTGTTGCCAAAGCTAACCAAAAAAAAACCCAATAAAGTTTATCTTTGATTATTATTTTCTATTCTACTTTAAACATTTTGCAAACACAAGATTATTTCAGTTATGCATTTAAACAAAATTTGTCAAATAATATTTATTATACTGTTGTTGCTTCCAAATGTGAATAACAACTACCATACTTGTTTTTTTTGAGTTTATTTCATTTTATTATTAGTAATTGTTTTGCAAATATAGTACTACATGAATATTTGATAGGTAGAGGTTTGCTATGTAATAATGTTGAAATATGTATTTTATCTTTCTCACATAAGATGCCTAGTGGCTTAATTTGGTACTTTATTTTACACAAAGAGATAATGAGGCGAGTTCAGGGGTCTTTTTAAAACAAGTTTTTTCAGATTCTGAGATTAATCAAAAAATGTAAAGTTTTATCTTAGTTACAAAATGTAAACATTTCTTTACTTTAATGTTGAATCAAATTTCTTACTTTAAATTACATTTTATTCTTGCTTTTTTCCAAAGATAATGTTCTGCTTCCTATTATATTGCTATCATTTAAGCCTTGCGTGTTGATCATTTATTTTCATTCATTGGTTGATATTTTGTCAAAGATATAGCATGTGACTATGTGCCAGTTAGCCAATGAGTCATGTAAGTTGCTTTTATAAAAACATTGTTATTTTCTCCTTTTATGCCATGTGAGGCACACATGATATTAACTTGAAAGCAAAAAGTATGGATGATGTTTGATAAAAAATGTAAACATGCGAATGTCCAACATAATATTAAATTATGATTTATCAGAAGTACGTTATAAATAATTTAATTAATACATCACTTATGTGTAAATATAATAATGAAGAAAACAGTGAAGTTTAATGTATGATTGATCTCAAAAAGACACACACTAATAATGTGCTGTCTGGAAATAAACATTTTTGCTGAGTATAGATGCTGCTATAAACATTTTTGCTGAGTATAGATGCTGCTATACTCAGTTAATGATACCTTTTTTGATCAGACATTAAATATAAGAAGTTGCACAGGGCAAACTTGTAAAATTAACTTTGAACAATTCAACATTATTAATCTGATCCTTGCATTTTATTTTCTGAAGTAAAACAGATCTTACCCAATTGAGTTGATTCTGAATACAAAATAAGAACAAAAGTTTGAAATTAAAATATGGCTTATAGTAAGTATGTTTTACTTAATTATGCTCTATATAGATTTATTTTAATAGGTATTCTATCTACTGATTTTATAAAAGCACACACTGCTTACTGTTTGTACTATAAACATTTAACAATTACATGACAGGCAACTGAACAGCGAATCATTTAATTGTTCAAAGACTTCCACAAACATCAAACACTAGAGAAAAAATGGGTACCACAATATTTTAACAAAGAGTACAATTTTTTTTTTTTACAAACAGATTAGTCTATTAATAAAATGAAAAAATTACATTTTGTATATTTTATGTCGTGTTTACGTGAAACATAAAATTAAGGTGCCGAAAGAGAAATAATTTGTTTTTATAAAGAATGGAAGATTTAATTCATTTTGGTTCCATCGGGAAATAATGTTTTTAATCCTAGAACAACTTTTCTGCAGAGAAGTCCAGTGTATTGTGGTGAGCACAACATACCCTCACATGGGTTCAAGCAACCAATGCCATAATAACTGAAGCAACCCCAAAACATCTTCCTTTGGGAGTGTTTTGTACGATCCAGTGTTTTTCAAACAAGATCAGGCCCCGTGTCACACTTCGAAACAAGTGACAAAATTTGTCAATGAGAATCAGGTGAACATACTGGAGTGGTCTAGAAACTCTTCCAATCTAAAAGCAATTGAAAATTTGTGGACTGATTGTAAGTAATGACTTAATGGAATTGACTTTACCACCCTGAAGAAGATGATTCAGGTACAGCAACCCCGAAATCCTCCAATACTCTTCAAAATTGGCTGATTCCATGCCAAATGGTATCGAGATGCTTCTCAAGAGTCAAGGAGGTCATATCATGTACTGATGTGAGTATATGAATATTATTCATAATAAAAACAACAGCAAACTTATGTTTGTTGCTTTCAGAGTTTGTTTCAATTAATTTGCATAATTTTGTAGAAGCCATTCACACCTAAGCATTTTTCCAGCATTTTAATGCCAGACCAGAGTGTTCCTAAAGTGCTTGAAAAATTATTTGCCATTATTTTCAATGACATTATTAATACCTATGCATTTTCGCAAGTGTTTTAGAAAACTCTTGCAGGCTACACTTTTTAAGTGTTTTTAGGCAACCACTTCTTAAAATTGAAATCATGTGTAATGCCAGTAAAAATCTGGTAAAAGAAAACATAAAGATTTTGTGGGCTGTTTTTTTACAGGAAATCACTGTCTCTTCCTAGATGAAGCAGCTCATTAAAACTAGGGGGAAAAAAAGAATTTTAAGTGACACGATTTTATTCCAAAATGCACAAAAAGTAAAAAATACATTTTTTTCTTGTCCTAAGATTTTGTTGGTCGTATGTGACTATAAAATAAAATCATGGTGCACCCATAAAAGAATTAATTTAATTCAATTAAAATGCACTTATAATCTTTTTTCTACATATTTTTAGCCACCCTAGTGCCACACAGTCCTTGGCACGTTACAAAAACCTTGACTTGGGTGGGAAGGTGATTAGACAGACATGATATTAGCGACAGAGTGGAATTTAACCATTTCTCCAATTATAACCATTATCCAACATACTAAGTTACGGAATTTCATGCCACAATAAGCAGGCATCAGTTAAAAACACACTGTCATGATTCAAGCCACAGGAAATGAATACCAGACAGGAACTGCCCCACTCCCAAATTATGAAATATGATGTATGAAATGTATGCCCCACCCCCAAATTACGAATTATGAAACTTATGCTGCCCATGACACATGAGTTCATTTTAACAACACTAAATTCAAAAGTAATAATATTAAGAAAATGTAAAAATAATAGGAGCCACATTAAAATATACACTTCTCTTGCTTATAATACATAGCCTGGCAAGTATGTATCTATTTAAAATTGAAAACTAATAACAACAACAACATTTATTTATATAGCACATTTTCATACAAACAGTAGCTTAAAGTGCTTTACATAATAAAAGAATAGAAAAATAAAAGACACAATAAGAAAACAAAATAAGTAAACATTAATTAACATAGAATAAGAGTAAGGTCCAATGGCCAGGGGGGACAGAAAAAACAAAAAAAATAAAATCTGTAGGGATTCCAGACCATTAGACAGCCCAGTCCCCTCTGGGCATTCTACCTAACATAAATGAAACAGTCTTCTTTGGATTTAGGGTTCTCACGGAAGGACATGATGATGATGGTCATGTAGACTTCTGCCTTTTAATCCATCCATCATTTTTGGAGCATCATGAAGCTTTCTCGAAACGGAAAAAGAAACAGAAAAGAGAGTAGGGGTCAGTACGGATTTTAGAGCCACTATGAATAGTTATTATGATGAATTGAACATACAGAGTATCAGGATTAAGTTAAAGTGAACTTATGAAAAGGCCATGTTAAAGTAATGTGTTTTAAACAGTGTTTTAAAGTGCTCTACTGTATCAGCCTGGCGAATTCCTATTGGCAGGCTATTCCAGATTTTAGGTGCATAGCAGCAGAAGGCCGCCTCACCACTTCTTTTAAGTTTTGTTCTTGGAATTCTAAGAAGACACTCATTTGAGGATCTAAGGTTACGATTTGGAATATAATAATATTTGGATTCTCAATAAAATATTCATACCTCTTTTTTTTGTTTATAATGAGATAAAAACCATTTCCATCGATTAGTCATCCTTTACTGTTAAAAATTGTGATGCTAAACTTCTCAGCATACACGCACAGCTGCATTCTTTCCAAAAGGTAGGCGATTTCATTACTTGTTCTGTAATGGAAAACAACAAAAAAATACTAGTAGATTATCAAAATATGCGTCATTATGATCGTGCCTCTTCAATCTGTTGAATGATTGTCTTTTTAAATCCGACTTCAAATTAGACAGTTTCAGCAAATCATTGTGCAATGAACATTCTCCAAGACCTCTTTTGCCCAGAGGTAAGTATTCATTTTTTAAACTTTATAAATTAAGTATTTCTCTTATTATAGAGGGTTGCAGTTTCTGGCCTATTGATTACACAAAGTGAGTTAGCTCTATTACTATTTAAATTGAATTTTTCTTTATAAGTATGTACAATCTTATTATTTTACATTTTAATTGTAGAAGAGTTGGAGGCTGAGCTGTTTTCTTCTTTACATGTAACTAGTATGAAGTTAGAGGACCAAATCACTAACACAGATTGGTGTTTTGAGGCTAAAACTCCAGTCTCAGGACCCTGTAAGTACTACTTTAACCTTTGGACTGCATAGGAAAAAAAATTGTAGGTTTATATAATATTGAGTCCTGCCTCAAAACCCCATAAATGTTGCCCTAAGGATTTTGTGTTTGCAAATTAAAAATTAAAATTTGAAAATGATGTAAAAAAAGCATTGATGCTTTACAGAAACTTTGAAGCATGGGGAGTTGTGTGAGAAATATGTGTTTTACGATTTTGAAAGTTGACAAAAAATACTGTAGGAGGTAACATTCTAAATTACTGTATGTATACTGTAAGTCCTTGTGTAGAAAATCTTGGTTCTGTGTAGAGGAAGACTGTGTACACCAGTTCTTTACCAGATACCATCAGCCTAAGTATAAAGGGTATACCTTCATAAGCACACAATTTGAAAAGTTGTGATAGGTATTTTTTTACTTTCTTGCATATGCAGTACAGAGAAAGTATAGTAATTGCGAAAAAATTAGACCTCAAGGTTTTGATGAATCTACATGGTTCATGCACTCCTGAACATGTTTTGTCCATTTTTGCAGTTATGTCTGTGTGTGTGTGCTTCTGTGTTTATGTATGGAAACACAATAACTTGATAAATGAAATTTGAGATATGGGCAATATATCAAAATGTCAGTCATCTATCAGTTTTTGGGTAATATACATCAACTGGAAGTGGTACTTTACCTGAACACATTTCAAAATATCCATCCATCCATTATCCAACCTGCTATATCCTAACTACAGGGTCACAAGGGTCTGCTGGAGCCAATCCCAGCCAACACAGGGTGCAAAGCAGGAAACAACCCCTGGGCAGGGCACACACACCCACACATCAAGCACACACTAGGGACAGTTTATGATCACCAGTGCGCCTAACCTGCATGTCTTTGGACTGTGGGAGGAAACCAGAGTACCTGGAAGAAACCCACACAGACACGGGGAGAACATGCAAACTCCACGCAGGGAGGACCCAGAAAGCGAACCTGGGTCTCCTAACTGCGAGGCAGCAGCGCTACCCACTGTGCCACCATATTTCAAATAAAAAAGTACATAGTTGATGTGAAATTGCATTATAAGAAGAGAAAAATAATTGATATTTTATATCGTCAATAATTAGGGTAAGAAACACATAGATATAGAATTTCACCTTATTTCGTATAATCGGAAATTATATCTTAACAGGTATCAGCACTATTACATATGCATTACTACCATTATGTAATTAGAGATACAAATTCAAATGTTGTATGATCATTACTTGTCGTTAGACATAAAATTTGACCTTAATCAGGTGACTGGAAGTGGTATATTACTGACCACAAAAAACAGACAGGTTTGAAGTTTTAGTTTGATCGCATTACTGGAAGTAGCTCATTGTCATATAAACTTGAAATTATAAACAAAAATAAGTGATTTAAATTTTGTAAGAAACACACAGATATGAAGTTTCATTATAATTGGACAACCGGAAGTGGTATCTACTTTACCAGAACAGGCAGGTACAAGGAAAGCTGAGTGGAGAACAATCCAGATTTTTTATGTGATGCTTTACAGAAGACTGGCAAAGTATACATCAGAGGTTTGGTATGGATTATTGTAACACATCTGCTATAGTAAAATGTATTGCCTTGTAGGAGTGACATTTTTATAGGCATCAAATTTGTCTACCTTTTTTACCCAGAACTACAGATCTTCTTGAATTTGCTAATAGTGTTCATGAAACTTTCTTTATTATGCTGGTTCTGAATTTCCACGAAAGGTTATTAATTCATTGGTGAAATTACACATCTTAGTGTTGGTATTTGTGTTCAATACTTATCACGTATGATTGGCTACATATGAACTCTTAACAGTTGGTAAGTTTGTTTTTCATTGTTACAAGTTATTTTGGTCAATAAAAGAAAATTGTTTTATCATTAATTACAGTGGTTGTTTGACCTAAGTTAATGAATGATATTACAATCAATGAAATCATTGTTTTATAATTTTTCCGGTAAGAGATCATTTTTAATTAAAATATAGATAATCTTTAAAATTTTGAAATTTACATACTGTACCTTTCTGATTTGCACTACATATATACTTTTTGTCCTTACAATGAATTCCACGAATTGTATTTCATATGTTTTATTCTTTCATCAGTTTTGTACTGTTTGTGAATTAATTGACATTTCAGCTCATTTTCTGTATTTTTTGGATTGCTTGAACTTTTTTTATTACCTACATTTAATTTTTTATTTGAAAATGGAGAGTTAAAAAATAAACAGCATCGCAAAGGCAGAAGAAAATGAATCAGTTGCATACACATTTACGCTCAGATTTTTCATATAAACAAAATGAAAGATTTAAAGACAGGACTAGAATAATATATAATTTTGGGAAAATCTAATTATTAATCTTATTTAGTAGCAGTTTATTAACTATTATGTATTATTATTTTTAACTGTTATATAACTTACTAACAATACAAAGAAATTACATGGTACAAACATAAAATAACACCATAATTGGAAATTTAATCAGGTAAAAGAACTATCAAATTAATTCGAAGTTTGAATAGTTTTGTTGACATATTCATACAATTATTATGTAATCTCTACGTATACAAGATAGCTGAGTAGAGAACACTCCAGATATTTAATGAAGTATTTGAAAATGGAGTGAACCACTCAAGAAAATAAGTTGATGTGCTTTACTGATTCGGACTATCAGTTACATTTTAACGACTATCTCAACTTCTTGCCTATGAGTAAATGATGTTCCAACAGCCTTTGAGTTTGCTGGATGCTTTTACTATGGCTATCCAGAATGCTATGATTTAAACAGTAATAATCATTTAACCAGACGGACTTGTACGATTATGTATCAAAAGCTTATGCGTAAATTGTAAATACTTCAGACCAAATTTAAGATCAATGTGCATGTGATTTGGGAGCACAAATGGGCGACACAACCTCAGGCTACAAGCTTTCTTAAAACATTACAATTTGTCTCAATGTATTAATCTGTGGGATTCGTTGTCTGGTAGCTGTACCAACATCATAAAATTGTACCACAAGGCAGGAAGCGATGAACAGATTCACTATTACACTTTTACTAGTCTGTATCTGTTTGTTAATAAAACTAAAATGTATCCAAAGGACATCCCATCATCATTTCTCAACAATGTTCATCCTCTGTCGCACCTGTACACTTGTGGAGTGTCATTGCACAGATGATGAGAGAGCTTTAATCGGGACTTGGTTCTGTTTGGAAATAGAGTAGGCTGTTGATAAAGCCTATAAAGTATCAAAAATTTATGAAGTTTTTTTAAGTTGGGGTAAATTTGGACAGAAGCCACCCACCTCACCACCAGAATTTCTGGAATATATTTTCACCTAATAGTGCAATGTTTCTTATTTTGAATTTATTGGGATTAAAAATTAAAGTGGATTAAAAATACACCCTTCCTGGTACCATTAATGTCGTTTTTACTACTTTCACAACAGCAAAAGCCCGGTTAGAGTTGTATGAGTTACTGGACAGACTCGTGTAAAGTTTGTTGTACCACAACACTGGCTCGGTTATTAATACTTCTCAGCCGGGCCAGTACAATCCTTCTCTGGATAACTATTTAGAAGAACTCAATAGTGAGTGATAGCAGTACATAATTTAATCCAGGAGGTCCAACGACTTAACGGGTATAGAACTGTTCGGTAACACTTTACATTAAGTGTCCATAATTACACTGTAACTACTATGTAATGTAACCTGTATAAGTACAGTGTAACTACGAGTTATTACTTCGTACTTACTGTGTAATACAAAGTAATGCTATAGTTAATTACTCAGTTGTCATTGTTATTCCACAGTTTATATAATTACAATGTATCACTGATCCAAAAAACAAGTGCACTTACATAGTTACAATGTACAGTATCTGTACTTTCAAAATATAATAAAAATATCAGGGTGTGTAACTACGACTATGTAACAAATGTTCCATGATCTGGGCAATTGTAATGGAGAATTGCAGTAATAACTGCATAGGTCTTTGATGATATTTCAAGATCTTTTTTAAATGGTGAAAACACGTTTGCAAAATCGTTAACGCTTTTGCCTCACGGGTCCATTATCCTGAGGTGGAATTCTGTCTGGAGATATGTGTGTAAAATTTGTACGTTCTACCCATGTCTCCCTATGTCTTCTTCATGGGTTTTATTGCCACATTCCATGGATATGTAGGTTGGGTTATGTGGCCATATGTGTGAGAGCGTGAGGCAGGAAACAGCCCAGGATGGGGAGCCATCCCATTGCAGGGCCCACTCACAAACATATCAGCACTCATGCTCTCATGAGACAGGCAGCCATTACCAAGTGATTCAAAATCACCTCCATCATACCCGTACCAAAGAACATTCTGTCTCTTGACTCAATGACTAGTGCCCTATAATACTCATATACATCATGAAGTGAGAGGCTAGCCTTGGGCCAACTGGCAGACTTCACTCATTATATGACCATTGACAATGCCATATCATCTACTCTTCATCTGGCCCTGTTTAATCTGAACATAAGAGACATATACAGTATGTAAGAATGCTCTTCATTCAGTTTGGCATTAACACCATTATCCCTCAGACGTTCATAGGGAATCTTCCCCATGCTACTGGATACTGGACTTGACAGAGAAACCTCAGAAAGTCTGTATTGGAAATACCATCTTCAGTACCATCACACTGAGCACTGATGCCCTCCAGGGCTATGTACTCAGCCCAATAGCTTTCACTCTGTTGACTCACAGTTGTACAGCTGTGTACGGATCTAACACCATCAGTTAGTTTAGACATGAGATGGGTCTCATCCACAGTGGGGACGAGTTAGCTTACAGAATGGAAATACAGCAACTGGTGGACTGGTGCAAGTGGAACAATTTCTCTCTCAATGTGGACAGGAAAGCTTATACTGTACACACCCTACTACACATCAAGGACTCTGTGTTGCCATTAAGATTCAGCACTATCTCCATTACCCAACCCAATTCTCATCATCATTGAGAGCGTTCTGAACAGTTGTGTTACTGTCTGGTTTGGAAACTGCAGTGTCTCTGACCATAAGGTCCCACAACGGATAGTGCACACAGCAGAAAAGATCCTTGGGACCGCTCTGCCCTCTATTAAAGACATCTTTATAAAGTTTTGCATCTGCAAAGGCTATAGCATTGTGAAGGACCCCTTCCACCTCTGTCACAGTCTCTTTGTCCCACTTCTTTCTGGCAGAATGTACCATAGCAAATCAGATCTGTCACGATGTGCAACAGCTTCTACCCCTTGGCTGTCCAGACTCTGAACTCAGTGCAGGCACAAGATCTGTTCTTAGTAGTCTATCTGTATACAGGACATCTGATACTACTGTTGTTTTTATTATTAGTTGTTGCTATCATCAATTTATTAATTACTATTTACGGTATTGCAATCTGTTCACTTAACTATTATTAATTATTTAATTATCTATGTATGGTAGTGGGCGGCACGGTGGCGCAGTGGTGGTGCTGCTGCCTCGCAGTTGGGAGACCCAGATTCGCTTCCCGGGTCCTCCCTGCGTGGAGTTTGCATGTTCTCCCCGTGTCTGCGTGGGTTTCCTCCGGGCACTCCGGTTTCCTCCCACAATCCAAAGACATGCAGGTTAGGTGGATTGGCGGTTCTAAATTGGCCCTAGTGTGTGCTTAGTGTGTGGGTGTGTTTTTTGTGTGTCCTGCGGTGGGTTGGCACCCTGCCCAGGATTGGTTCCTGCCTTGTGCCCTGTGTTGGCTGGGATTGGCTCCAGCAGACCCCCGTGACCCTGTATTCGGATTCAGCGGGTTAGTAAATGGATGGATGGATGGATGTATGGTAGAGAGTAGTTCTTTACCTGTCTTGCAGTTGTCCTGTGTTTATGTATATGTTGCACCGTGGTCCTGGGGAATGTTATTTCATGCCACTGTATGCTGCAATACTGTGTATGGACGCCATGAAAATAAAGCCACTTGATACTTAGGGGACACTTGTATCTTTGTAGCTTTCTGTGTAGCTTTCTTATTAATATCTTTCCAAATTTTTAATCTCTGTTATGTGCATTGATTCCCTGATACCTATTTGAGCATGCATGTTTTTTAAGTTTACATTAAAGTCATTCCCATGTGTTACTGTTGTAATGTCTATCTACTAAACAATATCCAACTTTTGTTTTGTTTTTTTTTTTATATTTAAGTTGGATTTACTGATTTCCTAAGTGTGTCCCTTGAGAAGTGAAAGCCTAGCATATCTGTTGTAGTTCCATTGAATTCATACATTTTGGCTCAAATGTATTTATTTTACGTCACTGCCAAAACAAAACCGCAGCATAGAATTTGATTTAATGACACTCACAGAAGAAAACAAAAATCTCCAACAGACTCCAAACAACCCATTTATCACACAACTTAAAATATCATCTTCAAATGTAATGATAAAAAGTGGTGTACTTGAATTCCAAGTTTATGCATCATAAAGCATGAAAATGAAAACTATCTTGAAGCCTTCATGAAAATAAATAGTGCTGGCATCAAAAGAGCCATTTAGATATGTGATGTTTGGAACACTTCACCTGTACACGTCAAAAACTGGAGATCAAATCTTTTAACGAATCTAAAAGTTTCGCTCCTGCCCCATAGATGATAGGATATGGTGTTGGGTCACAAATCAAAAATAGCAAAATATCAAAAGAACAAAAGTGAGGATGTAATGCTGAAGACAATGGGAAAACAGATAACTGGCTCTGTTCAAGGAGCTGATGGTCTGGTTATTATGACCATACCCTGCCTGTTTGATAGTCAATGAACTGAACTGCTGCTTATAATGACTGGCTTAAAGAAGCCACCTGATACATCATGAGGTATGAAGAGCTTCCACAGAATACTTTGAGACTTCGTTCACAAAAATGAATAATAGACTTTAAATCTTTAGATCAACAAGAACAGCAAATCACGAAATGAATAACACAACAACAGAATGTGGCATTAAAATTCCTTCAGTGATACTGAACCTACAGGCTTCTTCAAGCATGGCCAGTGTTTATTCTGGACTGAAATGTGAAATGTGTCAGAAGGTCTCGCTGATTGTTTACTTTGCAAAGTGCCATTTGGGAAGGTGACAATCCAGAGGCCTCCAGGTAAGGTACACGTTTGACTAGTTACCCCTGCTGAACAAGAGTGGTGACGTGTTGCATGTTAGTTAGACGTTTTAAAGTGAATTTCACAGGATTCTGTACAGCTCGTGTTGCAATTAGCAATGTGAATTTTATAGTAAACTTGGTGCTGAGGTGTCACCTGTCACATTCGGGTCCCAATCCAGGTGGTTCGTTGTGTGGTGGGTGCGGCAATGTGCTATCAGCGCATGCTCCCAAACCTTTCAAATCTGTGTATGTTTGTAGGTCCCATACATTGGCATGCTCTCATTCAGATGTCAGACCATCACTTCCTATTCATTTCTTTTTACTTTTTAACTTTTTTATTTTTCTGATCCAATCCTAATTTTTGCATCAAGTCCCACCCAACTACCTCTCCTGCTTCAGGTATAAAAATGTTCATTCAATGAAGTTGTTGCTTCAGCTTAGAACTTCAAAACCCTACTTTCTTTGCAATATTTTTGTTTCTTTATTTTCTTGATTTTTAAGCCTTTTTTTGGTTATTTAATTCAAACGTTGGCATTTTTTTTCCTGCTTTCCATCACTTTCAGACCTTTGTCTGTCCTCTAAGACAGTTTCTATGACTATACAATGAGTGTACATTAACGCTAGTAAACAATGTAACATGTATCTTAACATCTCAGGCATAATTAATCTGATTTAAATTTGTGGAGGAATAGATCCTCTCCCAAATGCATTGGGCTAACATAGGAAGCAAACATTGTTGGGATTAAACAGGAGCCACTCGCACACGTACCTGTACAGGGCAAATTTAAAATCACCTCTTAACGTATTACTGGAGGAACAATCTGGAGAAAATTCCCCTCAGACCCAATAAGAAAGTATAAGCAGCACAAATACAGTGACCAAAAGTGAGTTTTGAACCTAGGTCAGTGAGTCAGTTTGTGGGGCAGCAACATTAAACACTGCACCACTGCACCACTTTCAGTTTTCAAGTTTCACTATATAGCATCATTTACATTAGATTTATACAAAAGTGAGCCTATACAGACTTGGAGAATTACGCACTCTATATATCAGTGATGGTGAACCTATGACACGTGTGTCAAAGGTGACACGCCACAATGTTTTGGACGACACGGCAGCGTTCACCAACACCCGAGTTACCCAAGAAACTGAATAAACAAAAATATAAGAAATATGAGACCCTGCACGACCCAGAGCTTAAAATGGATTCTCACCCTCCATATCAACACTACATCTGTCATCATGGCAGCCGCACAGTTCCGTTAACTTCTAACCGCCACACTGAAAGCTCATTTTCAAGATGCAAGCACGATATCTGCAACTGCTGTCTCCAAAATGAGCACCCTATCAACGTTTGTGTGAAATCTGCTTTTGCATTCGTTGATCATGTGAAGTGCATTCAATTATTTTGTGCCGGGAGCCAGTCCAACAACTCTACTGCAGAGGTAAGAAGGTTATTAACCTCAAAGACTATTTTGGTATACTGTCTCGATAAGAGTCTGCAAATGGCAGTGCTGACATCGTTTTCTCTTTGTGGTTACACTTCTGAAAAGGGCAAGTAGTCTGCATTTGTAAGCATGTGCTGCTTTACATTTCTCTCAAATGTCCCACTTAATCTGCTAAAACTGGCATATTTTCCACTCTATTCACCACTGTAGCGATAAGCATCACAAAAACTTTACAGTAGGCTGTGTGTGGACAATAGCGATAAGAAGGTGTAACAAGGCATATCTTTGACAGCCTTCCATCTTCATAATCTGGAATATTTCTTCCATACCTGTCAACCTCTTAGCAAAAGAAATCTGGACAAAGCCTAAAACAACGGGGATGGGGACAAATAGGGATATACTGTAAATATAACATTGCTCTTATAAAAAGTTGCTAGAATAGCAGGAGTTTTACTTTTATAATACATAGCACCACACATGATTGGGCTGTATTTTTTAAATAAATGAATTAATAAAGAATTGTTTGTCTTTTATTTGGGTGTGCGTTAGACATTTAGACAAGTTGCACAGTTAGACAAGTTAGACATTTTCAGAATTTTTGACACGTTCAACCCAAAAGGTTTGCCATCACTGCTTTATCTGCTACTGAATATTTGGCACTCCGTTAATAGAAGTATCTAACAGAATGGAAAAATAAATTAATCTTCAAGGTACCTGTAAAGAGTTTGAGCCTCACATTCCTATTATTTCACCACCATTCCTTAGCTTGAGTTAGGTGAGTTTCACATTTTTCAGCAGCTTCAATCTGCCAACGCACAGCTGTCTTTCCACTGTTTCCATCTATTTTTCTGCACGTTGACCTCATCTGCTCTCACTTGCTTCATGCTTGAACAGGCTCAGTATGTGAGAAATAATTAATAACTATACATCTCTAATTGGCGAGAAATACCAAAGCTGATAACGCCGAAGAGGATTACGGCAGAGCTGTATCTAATAACGTTCAGCTCAAAGAGAACGCACCAATGTTCCGCACCATTGACTCCTGCTGACTAGCCTTTCATTAGTTTATACACATAAAAGGCAGCATGGAAGATGTTTAAAAAAAAAAGTTACATAAAACAAATTCAGAGGATGTGAAACTCTGTTACCGCAATCAACGCACAATACAGGCTGATTGAGTATCACTTCTTGCCAGCAGCCAAGATTTCTGAACAGTTCAGACCTTCATCTGTAGACTGCGTCACTGAGTGATAGTACAGAGGGTGACTGAGTAGAACTTTCCTTACGTCAGATTGATCTCACTAGGTTTGTATTAGTAACTGTGGGCCCAAGAGTTTTATTTTTCTCTGGAATCCTCTTCCCCTCCTGTATGACCTTAATTATCTGTATTTCAATATTAATAGGGATTTTAAGTCTTCAAATGACATGCTGCATGTATATTTCCACATACATTGTGTGTGATATTTTACATTTAATGCATAAGTTATTTGTTTTTCTTAAAGTTATTTTTATTTGTAAATGTACACAATTCCTAGAATTTGCAAGCATCAAATATTTATATGAAAGTAAATTGAACTGAATTAAATAAAAAACATTTATTTTACTATTAGAAGGGACATTTCTTAATGAGTACATGTTGCCTTTTTGTGCAGCCTGTATAGATCTAAGGGAACATGCTGTCTTATCTGTCACTGAACAAAATGCATAAATTAGTAACAAAGTTAAAATAATTAAATTAGAAAAACCACACTGGGAATCTGACAGAAGGCAGATGTAATTACATAATGTTGTGTAAACAGCTGCCCCCAGTTTATTTGTTAGACCTTTGGTTTATCATGTACTAGCGTCTCAAAGCCACACTGAAAGGGGTCACCCTTATGTGTTATTCTGTAAATGACATTAATGAGATGATTCTTAATAATATCAGATTATTCGATTTTCTTTGGCTAATTTGTCTATTGCAGCACTTTCTCTTTTCTAAATCATCACAATTAATCTTAATTGTGCAAACTATGTGTCAATTCACTGGACAGCATCTAGCCATCCATTACTGATAGCTCTTTTTTTTTAGCTTAGCCATATCAGTTACAAAGCAGGGACCAACCATGGATGATTTCATTGCTGGGCACACTTTTGCACTTACGCAGAAGAGGTGTGTACTTGAATGGAAGAAAAACTCACAAAAACATGGTGCATGGATGTGGATTCCGACCCAGTCTAACTGCTGTAATTTGTTAAATACTCTATGTGTGGAGGATGTTCTGATCTATTTGCTCCATAAAGCCTACTTCCACTTGGACAAAGCCAGCACCACAGTCAGAATAATGTTCTTTGATTTACCCAGTGCCTTCAACACCACGTCTTACACCATTCTGTCTCATTGAGTAGGGAAAAAATTCGAGGCTATGTATCTCGATGTCCCATCAGTCTCCTGGATCATGGATTAGTGTCTGACAGACAGCAATTTGTAACTCCCATGGACTGTGTCAGAAATAGTGTTGTGTAATACAGGAGCGCCTCTGAGAACTGTCCTCTCTCCCTTCCTGTTTTCACTGTACACACTGAATTTCCAGTACAATGTCAACTTTTGCCATCTACAGAAATTCTCAGATGATTCCTTCATCATAAGCTACATTTATTATGGAGTTGAGCTGGAGTACAGGAGGCATGTGGAGAACTTTGTCTTATAATGCAAGGAGAACAGCCTGCAGCTCAACATCTCAAGGGTCGGTGGTGGACTTCCGGCGGGCGTGCTAATAAACCTCTGGGACAGTCATCTCTTTGGGGGGTTGGGGGAGTTGTGGAAGTGAAGCAGACCTACAAGTACTTGGTGGTTCACATAAACAACAAATCTGGATTGGTCTCACAACACAGTAGTGTTGTACAAGAATGGCCAGAGTAGACTCTACTTCCTGAGGAAACTCATGTCTTTTGATGTATTCAGCAAGCTGCTGGAAATGTTCTACCATTACGTAGAAGCCAGTGTGGTCTTCTAGGAAACAGCTTGAGTTTAAAATACACACAATTCCTGAAAAATCCTTTGCATCCCTCCGGGACATGGTCTCTTGGAGCAATTTCGGCTACAGTTTCATTTCTCCACGGTGTGCTTAAAATTACCTCTGGGGGCCTTTTCTTTCTGCTGCTATTAGGCAATTCAGTACTCCCTCCCAAGGTCCCTGACTTATTGCTTATACTCTAAGTTAATTTTGCTGTTTGAGCTTAATATACATTTACATATTTATTATTTATTTATCAGTATATCTATTGATTGATTGTATTATGTGCTTTATGAGTCTTACTCTTTGTTTTTTCATTTTTATGCTTCTGTATGCATCTAAATTTCCCCTCGGGTTTCAAAAAATAAACCTAATCGAGTTATATTATTATAATTACTATTACACATCCTTCAATCTATTTTTTAAATCCACTTTATCCTGAGCAGGATCACAAGAGAGCTAGCATTGAACACAATTCAGGAACAGAACGAACACAACACACGCACACTCTTGGTCCATGTGCAATAGCCAATTCTCCTAACCTGCATGTTTTATATTATATTATACAGGGCATTCCCCGCAGCTGCACCCACGTAGTAGTGAAACAGGGCAAAATTTAAAAATCAATAAATAAAAAGGTATCACTAACTAAGTAAGGTACACTCCAAACTGCAGAGGTAGACCGACTCCTCACTTCTGACGTCACGCTTCCCCTGCAGCCTCTGTCTCGAATTAGCATGAATATATTGCTCCTGCAAGCAAACTATGATATTTTGCACAATGAGAGAAGTCGCAAAATCAACTGGAATGTTCAAGCAAATTCTAGAAAAAAAAACCTGATCTAAATCTGTTAAGTAGTTCTCTCATTCACTAGCTAAGCAGATGTAAGATACTCCCTGAGGCTGGCACATGAGAGAGGAAGGCCCCGCCTCCCTCCCCTCAGCCTGCTGTGTCTCTTTCGGATTTGCACAAATAAATCAGTAGCGCAAGCGAAGTATGATATTTAGTGTGATGACAAAGGTCACTATATCAACTGGAGTGTTCAAGCAAATTCTAGAAAAAAACCTGATCTAAATCCGTTAAGTAGTTCTCTCGTGAAAAGTGAAACGACATACAGACAGACAGACAGATGTTGGATTTTACATATATTATATTATATTATATTATGTTATATTAGCTGTGTAAGCCCATGCTGTAAAAAGCCTGGACTTCTAGAAACCATGGATTCTGACACTTCAATCAATCAATCGCATCGGTTGTGCATTAGCGGCTCCTTGTTGGTTTCGTTTTGCCGATGTGCTCATCTCCGTTGACTATTAGCAGCTAGGTGAATTGCTTTCTTTGATCTTCATGTTGTAGTCTCACACTTCCGGGCTGCTTTGCACTTGCAGGCCGGACAGACCACACACTTCCACACATAGATTTTTATATATTATATTATATTATATTATATTATATCCACAGTACCTGTCAAAGCCAGGTAATAGAATAATTTTTAAATATTTTCCATCTCTTGCCCTATGTGTACCCTGAGTCGCATGTGTCCGAGCGTCTCTTCCCTGACACTCCCTTTCTCCAGCACATTCATGTAAAGACTGCTTCTCAGACTGTCATTATTTTTATTTTCAAGATGTCTTTCTTGCCTCTGGTGTGGTTTAATGCTTTCTGTGTTTGAATGCAACTC
This sequence comes from Polypterus senegalus, assembly GCF_016835505.1. NCBI lineage: Eukaryota > Metazoa > Chordata > Cladistia > Polypteriformes > Polypteridae > Polypterus > Polypterus senegalus. The sequence continues at coordinate 238,354,886 of NC_053155.1, forward strand.
TCTCCGTGTGCACCTTTATTGACCAATCACACTAAAGCCAAACTGACCAATTAGATTGCCATGAAGAACTAGACACACAGGCCTTAGTGTTTTATTATATAGTAGTGTAGATTATATTATATTAAAATATTCTCAAACCTGCCTAATCCAATTCAGAGTCACAAGGGTCAAGAAAGCTATCCTGGCAGCACTATACACAAGGCTGAAAACATTCCAGCACTGGGCACCCATACGTCTCAGAGCTCACTCTCGAACACTCACACACTCGGCCAATTTGCCTACTCGGCACTTTTTCAGGGGTTTGGAGGGAAAATCATGACATTCAGAGGAAAACCCATTAGGTAAACATGCAGATTTTATACAAACAATAGGGTTTGAACCGAGGATGTTTATTCCCTGAAGCAACAATGCTAATAAGTAAGCCACTTATATTACATTTTTACAATACCGTACTGTTTTAAGTAAAATTCTACAGGATAAGCTTTTAAACAAGTGAGTACAGTAGAGTGAAAATAAAACCTTTTCATGAATAGCATACAAACATGTTAAAGGGACATTTAAATTTTATAGGTTAAAAGAGAATTCAGAAGCAATAAAATATCAAATCTGTTAATGCTAAAATGTATATGGAAAACTGAACGGCATTACAGAATATTCCAAAATGTTCAATTTAATTAGACATACCTTGTATGATTATTTTAATGGTGAAATTAAAGACATTAATTTAATTTTAACAGAAGAAAAGTATTATAGTCAAGCAAGAGTTTTATGATGTCACAATCTGGGAAGAAAAAAATGCAAAATAAATATTGTAATCAAGTACACTACCTTAAACTATCAGCAGGATCAAAGAGCTGTGACATTAGGCCCAGGCTGCAGTTAACAGGTGATTACTGATCTAAAGTGGGTGTATGGGAACAGGTTTCTGCATAAAAGAAAAATCCTAGCGCTAGCATGCTACATTTCAAGCTAGTGGGATGTGTATGTGTGTAAATACAGTATACAAATCTATATATATAAAGGAGAGTTGGGATCCGAGAGATTGTGTTTGTATGTTTGTGGAGGGATTGAGAGTTAAGGCGGGTGGGGAACTCACGTGATCATCTCGCCTCCCATTCACGTCATTTCATTCACTTCATTTCGCTCCGTGCTGAGCTCCACAGCTGACGCGGTCTTGCCGTTCTTTTTCCTTAGTGTTTAGTCCTTTCTCCTTTACTAATTTACTGTTTAGTACACGTGGTACTTAACACAGTCACTCATAAAAGGGGAGAAGAAATGGGTATTGAAACTACCTTGGAAGACATGCAATCAACAAGGCCATTAAACGGATCTCAAGAGAGGTCGTCTAGGTTGGAAAAAAGAGCTTGGCTGCCAAAACAAGTTGATTAAACAAATTTCAACAAGAAACGACTTCTACATTAGGAAAAAAAAACGAGTCGCTGCCTAAATCAGACGGTTAAACGAATCTAAAGAAGACAGGATTTCTAGATTGGGGAAAGGACGATTGGCTGCCAAAACCAGATGGTTAAAAGAATCTGAAAAAGACAGGACGTCTAGATTGGAAAAACCACGATCTGCTGCCGAAACTTGCCGGTTAAACGTGCAGTGAAGCGCACCAGGGGCCTCATGTATAAACGGTGCGTACGCACAGAAATTTTGTGTAAGAACTTTTCCACGTTCAAATCGCGATGTATAAAACCTACACTTGGCGTAAAGCCACACACATTTCCACGGTACCTCATACCTTGTCGTACGCAAGTTCTCCGCTCGGTTTTGCAGACTGGCGGCACCCAGCGTCAAAGCAGTGCTACTGTTCCTGTGTGGTTATTCTTTATTTTCCTGACACGGCTTTATAGATACACTGAAACTAACTGCATATTGTTTATTAGTGTAATGCATCTGATTGCAATTAACTTGTAACAATATAATGGTCCAGGGAACAGCCATAGTATTCCAAATACCATAACTGCTTTAGCGTTGTTACTCTCACTGCACCTTCTTCTTCTTTCAGCTGCTCCCGTTAAGAGTTGCCACAGCGGATCATCTTTTTCCATATTACTCTCACTGCACCACTTGGAGTATTTATATCACTGTATCTTCAAACTGTACGTTTTGAAGCATCAGCGCTCTGAGCTTACAGATGGCTTAACGTCTATTACAGAGCTGATTGTGTGGGGATCAGTTACTTGGAGAAAGAAAAGCAAGGACTGCAGGGGCAGCCATGCCAACATATATTGAATATAAAACAGAAAGGGAAAATAACGACACAGCTAAAAACGCAGCGGCAAATTTCGACAAAAGTTAAACGCTTGTGTCATGAGCGCGAGGCGGCTATGCAGTGTCCGTAACGGACGTGGCCATCCACCATGCATAAGGTACCATATTGACATTGAACTTTCTCTATTGGACAGAGCCGCCCATGAGTACTGCTGCAATAAATAATTTCATCGAAGGTCGCACACAATCAATAACATGCTTTAACTATCATCATGAAAATAATATTACGTATACATCTCAGTATTTTAGTTATTCAGAGCTGTAATATCATGAATGTAATGGATTCTGTGTCCTATCAGAGGAAGAGAGCCAGTTTAAGAAGCAAGTAGTGATTCACACACACAGGCACATAGAAGATCAATACAAAATAAAGCATTTAATGTGCTATACTTTAATTACGATGTGATTTGAGAAACTGGCTAATTAAACGATTTTAAGATGAAGTTTATGATGTTCTATTTTAATGACAAAATAAACTACGTGATTAAAGTGGAAATTTCGAGATTGAAGTTGACATTTCGTGCTTTTTCCCCACTGTTTGCCTTTTTTTCTCTGTACCCTAATAAGTTTTCATATGACACTCAGACAATGGGCTACAACACACCTTTTCATGGCGACTTTGATATGTGACTTCTTTTTTATTTCCGGCACTGTGCGATTTTGTGAACGTGAGCTTTCCAGTTTCTCCAACACGCTATGTCACTCGATCAACTTCCTTTTGTTGATTATACCACGGTTTATTTGAACAAATAGTATGTTTTTCCTTTGCCTCCACTTGGTATTCGCTGAAATTCTTATATTTTCCCCCGTGCTTTTCCCATTGTCTTTTCACAGAAGGCTGAACTTAAGGGCGATTTGTATTGATTTGCATATTCAAAGAGGCGTAATTCTGAGAGGAGTTGGGGCGGGACATAAAGTGCGTGCACGAGCGTTACTTTTCACGCTGATCGGGATTTATGTAGCGGAAGAACGTGGAGGTTGGAGTACGCACAGATTCCTGCATCTGGATTTTTCTGTGTGTAACCACATTTCACCTTTTGTGCTTACGCCATGTTATAGTGCGAATTCTACGCACGGCGTTATACATGAGGCCCCAGGTCTGCTAGTATAGTATAAGGAAATAATTAGTAAAGCTTAATTCAGAACACTGTGCTCAAAACGTTGTGTTCCTAACATTTTTTTCAATTTGAAATGAACATAATTTTCTTCAGGTTTTTCTTGACACAGCTTTTCTCTAACACATATATTCTATCTATGGGTCTTATACTAAAGATCAAGAGAAATGTGTCTCAGTTAAGCCACCTCAAATCACTCTGAAGTGAAGTTCTGCTAGTAGGTCACATTGCAGAGATGACTAAACACGCTACTTATGCTTTGCAAGTGTTTTGAAGAGCCTAAGAAGGTCTTCTTGCATAACAGCAATTGAGTAATAGATGCATTTTTGCATTATCTAAATTCAATTGTTACCGTTGTTTTTAATATAAGCATTTATTTCTTTATTTTGTGAATTCTGTAAAACTTTAGGACAAATTAAATATCTATCTATCTATCTATCTATCTATCTATCTATCTATCTATCTATCTATCTATCTATCTATCTATCTATCTATCTATTCTCATTCTTGTGAATGCCTGGTGAAAGTAAACCCTAGCACATAGGAAGTTTAAGGATCATGTCCACTAGCCTAGAAACTACAAACATGCCCTGCATGATCTGTAAAGTGGAGATAAAAAGCTTCTTTCCAAAGCGACCATCAAAAATTAAAAGGTGGAAAGAGACCTGAGAATGCCCCGACTCTCTAACTTATCCATGACAAGAATAATGCACAAAGGCTTTCTTTAACTGTGACTTGTGATTAGGTGGGTGTTCCAGACGTCATATTCTGTTACATATACATTACAATGCATGTATTCAGTATTGGCCTAGTATTTAAGGCATTTGGCATTAAGCTGTCAGGGTGCTGGTTCACTCCCACTCATCATCTTACTTTGTCACCCGACACAAGTCATGTTACCTGCCAGTGCACTGATTTGAGAAATATGTAGACAGCAAATTAATTAGAACAATTATGGCAAAGTGCAACTGTTATGTTCACATCTTCATTCCATAAATATTAAGTAAATTGGTTGATGGAAATCTTTCTTTTTAATGTGGGTTTTCATTAGAGATTAATGACTTCTGACACCTTAGGACATGACGATTATGAAAATCGTGTTTAGCACAACCATTAAAACCTGGAATCATAAACATGATTTGATGATTTGCAGTACTGTATGTATTGTAGTTAATACAGCAGTGCAGCTGTTTCCACATCTGTACCCCACCCTCTTTATTTCAGATGCCAGAAAACATTCACTTCTGTTCAACAGCACAATCACAGGAAGCTCATTTTTTTAATAAGGCCAACACAAGTTTATCCAGTGTTTTTTTTTCACATCAGTAGATCACAGTCAATATTTGGATGGATGTTTGCAGTTGTGCACAACATGATTAAAAATCATTAAAAAAATGAAGGTGAATGATAGTAATAGCAATGGAATGTTAATTTTTTATTTTAGCACAATTTAGATGGGCAGCACGGTGGTGCAGTGGTAACGCTGGTGCCTTGCAGTAAGGAGACCTGGGTTCACTTCTCCCCGTGTGTGTGGGTTTCCTCCCACAGTCCAAAGACATGCAGGTTAGGTGCATTGGCGATCCTAAATTGTCCCTGGTGTGTGTGTGTGTGTCATGCGGTGGGCTGGTGCCCTGCCTGGGATTTGTTCTTTCCCTATGCTGGCTGGGATTAGCTCCAGCAGACCCCCGTGCCCCTGTGTTAGGATATAGCGGGTTGGGCAATGACTGACTGACATATTTAGATGTAATTTTACAAAAACAATGTTTTTAGAACTTTTTCTGGCAAACAGTCTGTAGGGTATTTTATGATGGAACGCTTACATATTTTAGAGAATTATATGTATAATATTTTACTTAATAAGTGCAATATTAGAAGCTGGGATACATGGGTGAACCTAAAAAGCTGTAAATTATATAACAGATGACCTCAAGTCTGGTTCTAGTGTGGCTGCAGGTTTTTGCTCCAGCCCAGTCTTTTAATTAGAAGCCATTGAATGTGTTATTCAGTTTAATGGCTTTCATTATGTCATGACAGGTCTCTTAGTCTCTCACTTTTTCTCTTCCATTTCATTCCAGATATTTTATAAAAACAGATTCCTCTTGACAAGGACACACAGGTGTTAATGGGTCCAAGCTAGAGGAGAGGCTGCTTCTTCCTTTGTCATGTCCATCTCATTGGTAATTGGCAGCTGGTTCAGAAAACAGGAAGCAGTTAAAAACAGAAAATGTGGCTATTTAAGACTAAAAGAAGCAACTGAAGGTTTGGAATATTAATATGCAAATTACCCAAAATGAAACACAAACATAATTGGTTCAGCAGAAGATTGGCTTCTAATTATGAAACTGGATTTGAACAAAACCCTGCAGGCACTGTGGCCTCCAGAATAAAACTTGACGACCCCTGTTATGTAAGATGGTTCATATTTCATGTTGATGAAAATATGAGAAAATCCAGAAGACTAGTTCTGAGAATCTATAGCCAAAGTAATAATGAAAAGGAATAGTAGCATTAATGGCTTCTTCCTTTCATACTTGTATTGGACTGCATTTTGCTATTAAGCTTTCATTTTGCCATTGCTCACCTGAAACTGTTATTTTGATCATTCACAATATAAAAGGTAAATTAACTTTATTGAAAGTATAAACTTTTTTTTTCTTATATGTTTGCTCCTTTGTGTCTCCTTGAATGTCAACAGCCATGGGGTCCAGAAATGTGATGATCACGTCAAAGGCTTAAAGAGCAACTTAGAGATCTCACTGCATGTGTGCCTCTTTCAGTGGCAATGGTGCTAAACATTCCTAACAGCAAATTCTCATTGTCCTTTTTGTTTACCCTCTTGACAAGGTGTGGAGTCACAGTGGCTGCAGTTTCCACCCTAGTACTACAAGTATATGGATAAAAAAAAAAACCCAGCACTTTGCCCAAAATGATTTAGGGGAAAGAATCTTTAGGCAGCTGGCAAATTTTGAAATGGCATTTTTTTTTACTATAACTTTTAACACTTTTCAACCCGATATTTTGATTCACATATTATATATGACCTTTGCCAGTTTTGTTTTGTCAATCCCCTTTTAAGTGCCTCATTGCCCAGTTTGTTCTTTGAAGCAAGTGCTTCAGCTACTCCTAATACCGACAATGCTAAAATTAGGGTTAAGAGGTTAGGTTAATATGTGGATTAATGACCAGTATTTAATTCACTTGAAGCTGTAATTTAAAATATTCTCAATGTAAAAAAGAAAATTAATAATAATGATAGGTAAAGATTTTATAACGTTTAATGCTGGCAGCCTGATATGTATCTATATGATAAAGGTTTGTTGTCTTTTAACCTTTTACGTTTCTCACTAAGCTTCAGCTATACAGCTAGAAGATTTTACACCACACACTAGAGTCAAATTCAGCTCTACAGCTAGATGATTTTACATCACACACTAGAGTCAAATTCAGCTCTAAAGCAAGACGATTTTACACCACACACTAGAGTCAAATTCAGCTCTACAGCAAGATGATTTTACACCACACTAGAGTCAAATTCTGCTATACAGCTAGATGATTTTACACCACACTAGAGTCAAATTCAGCTATACAGCTAGATGATTTTACACCACACACTAGAGTCAAATTCAGCTCTAATGATTTTACACCACACTACTAGAGTCAAATTCAGCTCTAGAGCTAGATGATTTTACACCACACTAGAGTCAAATTCTGCATTAGAGATTATTCAGCTATACAGCTAGATGATTTTACACCACACTAGAGTCAAATTCAGCTCTAAAGCAAGACGATTTTGCACCACACACTAGAGTCAAATTCAGCTCTAAAGCTAGACGATTTTACACCACACACTAGAGTCAAATTCAGCTATACAGCTAGACGATTTTACATCACACACTAGAGTCAAATTCAGCTCTACAGCTAGATGATTTTACACCACACTAGAGTCAAATTCTGCATTAGAGATTATTCAGCTATACAGCTAGACGATTTTACATCACACACTAGAGTCAAATTCAGCTCTACAGCTAGATGATTTTACTCCACACTAGAGTCAAATTCAGCTCTACAGCTAGATGATTTTACACCACACTAGAGTCAAATTCTGCTTAGAGATTATTCAGCTCTACAGCAAGACGATTTTACACCACACACTAGAGTCAAATTCAGCTCTACAGCTAGATGATTTTACACCACACACTAGAGTCAAATTCAGCTGTATAGCTAGATAATTTTACACCACACTAGAGTCAAATTCAGCTATACAGCTAGACGATTTTACATCACACACTAGAGTCAAATTCAGCTCTACAGCTAGATGATTTTACACCACACTAGAGTCAAATTCTGCATTAGAGATTATTCAGCTATACAGCAAGACGATTTTACACCACACACTAGAGTCAAATTCAGCTCTACAGCTAGATGATTTTACACCACACACTAGAGTCAAATTCAGCTGTATAGCTAGATAATTTTACACCACACTAGAGTCAAATTCAGCTCTACAGCTAGATGATTTTACACCACACTAGAGTCAAATTCAGCTCTAGAGCTAGATGATTTTACACCACACTAGAGTCAAATTCAGCTCTACAGCTAGATGATTTTACTCCACACTAGAGTCAAATTCAGCTCTACAGCTAGATGATTTTACTCCACACTAGAGTCAAATTCAGCTCTACAGCTAGATGATTTTACACCACACTAGAGTCAAATTCAGCTCTACAGCTAGATGATTTTACACCACACTAGAGTCAAATTCTGCATTAGAGATTATTCAGCTCTACAGCAAGACGATTTTACACCACACACTTGAGTCAAATGCAGCTCTACAGCAAGACGATTTTACACCACACACTAGAGTCAAATTCAGCTCTAAAGCAAGACGATTTTACACCACACACTAGACTCAAATTCAGCTCTACAGCTAGATGATTTTACACCACACTAGAGTCAAATTCTGCGTTAGAGATTATTCAGCTCTACAGCTAGACGATTTTACACCACACACTAGACTCAAATTCAGCTCTACAGCTAGATGATTTTACATCACACACTAGAGTCAAATTCTGCATTAGAGATTATTCAGCTATACAGCTAGATGATTTTAAACCACGCACTACAGTCAAGTTCTGTTTTAGAGATTATTTAATTCAGGACAATAATTTCTTTGAAGCAATGACTGTGCTGCTAAGAATGGAAAAGAGAGGCTTTCATAACTATCATAGAAAATGTAAGCCACAGCACTAGTGAAGTGATCAACAGGAACAGTAGCGCTGTGCACTCAAAATAGTCTGGGAATCTTTCCAAACGTTCAAGCTGGCCCTGCAGATCATAGTCCACCTTCAGAAAGTGACATCAGAAGGGAAATGACATTAAATCCGGTCAGATCAGCCTAGTCTAAATAGCTGATAAAACAAAATGTGCCATGTCGTGTAGGTACTGTGAGGCCGGGGCTCTAAGTTATTATTTTGGTATGTAAAAGTATACAGTCATTTATATTATGGTATATCTTAAGGAAATATCTAGTAGCTGATAAACAGTCAGAGCTTTTCACAAGTCTGTAGAAATCATAGTTGAAGTTTTGTCATCTTTGTGGATAAAAATGTTAATGTGATAAAGAAGTCAGGCAGAATTGTAGAAAATAGGGTCGGGTTTCTTTTTTTTTTTACTATGTTAACGTTTCAAAGAATATAAGCTTGTTCAAGTACAAAGGATCGTTGTGGCACAGAATCTATCTGAGCCTGCTAAGTCAAAATGAAAACCAAACCAAATCTTTTTTTTTTTGATCATTTAAAGATTTCTACCTCAAGATAACCCTCTAAGGTCTTTCTATAAGCTCAGGTTTAACATGCATTTTAAAAAGTGAAAAGCATGTTGTTTTTTTTTACAGAATAAGGACCCCCTGGTAGTCAATTGCTAACTAAGCTTTTGTTTTGGCCTTTTCATGACTTCTTTTCTAGCGTGCACAAAAGCGAGTATCCATTGCAGAGTGGTCATCAAAAGAAGCTTTTGTCATCTGCCTGCTTGACATCACTTGTCTCCATTTGTTTTCTGTCTCCTAGATATTGAACTGAAAATGGCTGTCTGTCGAGTAATTAAACTCTAATTTGACTTGATTCTCAGCAGGATGACAAGAATTCTTGTAGCCTAAGGTTAGGGGTCAGCCTTTGCTCCCCCCGCTCCCATCCCTTACCCAAACCCCACTGCCCTCCTGCTAACCGACAACTGAATAGTACAACCTCCTGGAAGTCTGTGCCTTCTTTTTTATTTTTCAAAGTTTTTCCAGCAGAGTCGGCTTGTATTGTCTTTTTTTTTTTGTTTAATTGTTTTGTGCACATTTGCTTGTATTTGAGTAAATGCACACTTTTTTATAGTATGTTTAGTGTGATACAGGGTTGCTGGGAGCGTCTGTCTATCCTGGAAGCAATGGGGGTAAGGCAGGATTCAGTCCTGGAGGGAATGGCAGTCCATCGAAAGGCACACTCACCTGTCCAATTCTGAGATACCAATTCACTGAAAATGTGGCAGGAAACTAGAGTAGTCATAGTAACTTCACACAGACACCGGCTGAGCATGCAGGATCGGCAGAGAGGGGAAGCTCAGGTCAGGAAACAGATCTGGGACCCTGGATCGAAGAATAAAAGAGCCAACCACTCCAGCACCATGGTGCCTCGAATTCACACATAATAATATTAATACTATTAAACCAGATGTCTTAGCTTCTCCTGATATCTGCATATGATGCTTTTTAAATACATTATCTTTGATTTCTGGCTAACCCTGCACTTCTATTAAAAGGTTTGAAAATGAAAGATCAGGTTGACTATTTGCTTGTATAGGGTGGTCCAGATCTAATTATGCAATTTTCATTATGCTATAACTTATTCAGTTTATTACATAGAAAATCACCCAAATAAATCCCGGACTATCGGGAAGTGTGCAAACTGACTACATGAAGAATCGTCTTTGCGGTGAACTGGAATCGTCCCCGCATAAATCAAAGTCATCCAGATGATCTGGATCTGCATAACTAGATCTGGACCACCCTGTACAATTAACATCATAGAGTGTTTGTTCTTTTATTGGTGATATACAAAGCAAAAATGGATTGATTAATTAAAAGTATGGATTAGAAGAGAGCTTCTTTAGTGTATTTGTGTGCATTTTACATTTCTGCTATAGGGAAATATCACATATTTCACAATATGTTTGCAGAAATTTTAAGACTGCTTGTTTCACACATTGTTAAAAATTTAAAAAGATGTTTTGCCAGTGAGAGTGGGCGCGTGTGTGTGTGTGTGCCCTGTGATGCCATTGCTGCTCTGTCCATTGTGGTATCTGCCTTTTTCCAGACCATGACCAGTAATTGTGGATGTTTGCATGAGTCATCTCTTGTAGCAGTAGGGGGCACTACCACTCCCTTGAACCCTGAGGTACCACACCAAACACCAGGTAAAGTACAATAATTCTTCTTTTTATTATAATAATTATGTGCACCAAGCACCCTCCACTCCACACTACTGATTAATTAATCAATACAATAATAATAATCAATCCTCCAACTTCCAGACACTTAGCCACCCTTCCTCCCAGCTCATCTCAGTGTCTGGGACTTCCCATGGTCCTTTTATATTTCCTGACCTGGAAGTGAATCCACCCTACAGTCCATGAGATTCCTTATCACTTCGGATACAAAGCCTTTTTCTTCACCCCGGGTTATAGGGCGTGTAGCACTCCCCAAGCCTCCCTATAGCGGCTCCTGGTGGCCCCCATGGTATCCAGCAGTGCTGTTTATAAAAACTACAATGTCCATGAGGCTCTGCTGGAATTCGGGGAACTTCCATGCTGCTGGGAGGGCTCCATCTGGTGGCTTGGAGGTGTGGTCCGGAATATATAGCTGGCCATCCTTCACACTCTCTATAGATAAAATTCAATGTCTGTCTGCCAGTATGTCTGGCTGCTTTTAACGAGAGAATTACTTAACAGATTTAGATCGGGTTTTTTCTTTAATTTGCTTGAACATTGCAGTTGATTTTGCAACTTCCCTTATCACTCTATGAATCATAGACTGCTTGCAGGAGGGATATATTCGCACTATTACGAGACAGAGGCTGCAGGCCAAGGAGAGGGGGAAGCCGGGCGGGGTCTTCCTCACTGTCCTGTTTCCCTACTACATGGGTGGAGACACAGGGGATGGCTAGTATGATATGAAATGATTGTTTTTGAACATTAATAACCGAATCGACAAATGTGTTTTTATGTCTTAATTTGGATGGGAAAGTATCTCTGTTGGGCAGCACGGTGGCACAGTGGTAGCGCTGCTGCATCGCAGTAAGGAGACCTGGGTTAACTTCCCGGATCCTCCCTGCATGGAGTTTGCATGTTCTCCCTGTGTCTGTGTGGGTTTCCTCCGGATGCTCTGTGTATACCTTCCACAGTCCAAAGACATGCAGGTTAGCTGCATTGGTGATTATGAATCGTGCTTGGTGTGTGTGCCCTGCAGTGAGTTGGCACTGTTTTGGCTGGGATTGGCTCCACCAGACCCCTGTGACACTGTGTTAGGATTTAGCGGGTTGGACAATGACTAACTGACTGACTGTATCTTTGTTTCATCCAAAGGAGCATTTCAGATTTCATTAACCTGAATTTAAACATTCCTATGACAAATTTAAGACTCATGTTTTTGCTGCTTCCAAATCATATTAAATAAATGTAGTCATCTTCAAACTTATAATTAAATATGCTTTGATATTGCTTAGTTAGATTCAGGGTTGAGTTCGAATCCCATTCCCAATCCTTGTCAGTGTTCAGTTTGAATCATCTCCCTGTTTCTGCACGGATTGTGCATGTTAGGCTAATTAGTAAGGTTAGTTTGGCCCCATGAGAAGTTGAAAAGGCCTCTGTGATGAACTGGTGCCACATCCATGGCTTTTCCCACCTTACTTCCAGTGCCACAAGGGCAGGATATATCCTCATGTGTACCATGGGTTGGGTAAATTGGAATTTTAAATGTTATTTTATTTCCCAGTTCTTTGTGTAAATTATTGAAAATATCAAAGCAGAAATTGCATAAACTGGAGACACTAGATTAAAGTCATCATTCTACACTGTGAAAAAAGTAAGTCCATGAAATACTGTTTAATAATATTTTCAAATTTATATATGATGAATGTTTCAATTATATTTGGTCCAGAATGCTGCTGCCCGTTTAGTGGTTGGGGCAAGAAAGTGCTATTCTGTTTCTCCAATATTAGCTTCTTTACACTGGCTCCCTGTTAGTTTCAGAATTAACTTTAAAATATTGCTGCTAGTTTTTAAATCACGATATGGGTGTGCTCCTGCCTATATATTATTTTTAATATTGTGTGTTTTACACCAGCCATCCAGTAAGCTTAGATTTACCGGTCAATTGTCTCTTGTTGTCCATCGTACTAAGTGTAAAACTAAGGGAGACAGGGCTTTTGCAGCTGCTGCACCTCATCTGTGGAACTCTTTACCTCATCACATAAAGGAGTCACCGTCAACTGAACTGTTTAAAACGAGATTGAAGGCCCATGTCTATTCTACTACTCTTAGTCATCTTCTTTCTTTTCTTTAACTCATCGCTGGCTGCATGTCATTTTGTTGTACTTTATTTCTATTTATTTTATTTTATGTTTATGGTATGTTTTAATCTAAAACAGTTTGGCTACAGCATTACTGATAATGTTTTAAATGTGCTCTATAAATAAATTGACATTGACATTATATTATGCTTAGGATAATTTTGCAACATGTTTGATATCAAATACCTGAAGAAAAGCTGAAGTTTTATCAACCCCCATACCTACCCTGCCTAGCAAAAATGCTGTTAACAGCAAAAAGAAATCATTTAATGGGATGTTAAGCAGCCAGGTACCGGAACATCTGTCATGCTGACAGATTTTACAGCCGAGCGAGCATGTTACGTGCAAGCTTTACTCTTTTTATTAGTAATTGTTTGGTTGTTGTTTTTATTGTGTATAGTTTTGCCAGCAATCTTTCTTTGTTCCAAGAATCTAAGATGGCCACAAGCCACTTTTGTATTGCCATTTGAGTGTTGGTATAGTGGATGATGATGTCTCACTGACCAAGACTCTATAAAATGAAGCTCTGTATTTTAATCCATTCCTGTTTGTTATCGTGCTAGTGAGTGGGGACCTATTGCATACAAGGAGGAATTTCACTGTCTTCTGTACTCAGTCAGCAATTGGTTTGTATATGCCATGGACAAATATATTTCTAAAAATGAGTTACACTTTGTTATTTTTTTAAGAGACTGGTTTTACAATAAAATATGAAATACATATGAAATATGAAATTTAAAATATAATTGTGTAATTTACCTTGAATATGCCTCTCAAATCAAGGGAAGAAGCACAGTTGTTTACTGTTTATTGCTAATTTAAAGATATCATGGCTGATCTGATGAATCACAAGTTGTTACTTATTTCAGGAAACCTTGTCAAATGTCTAGTAATGGGTGGAATGATTCATGTGAAATTGGGGTTTGGCTTTGCAAACACCTTTATAAAACAAATGGCATTTTACTTCTATAGAAATTTGTCCATTGACACAAACAGGAAAGTTGTTTTAACTTATGTTACAATTTGCAAGCATTAATTGTGCATGCATCTGCCTGTCATTTAGTTAAAATGAAGATGTCTGGTAAACAAAGAAATCACCAAACTCGTTTTTTTCTGTCACATGTTGACATTTATTAAGCCACCAGATGTGTTTTGCTTGTATGATTCCTACAATTATGATGACAATCTTGGTGATAACAATCCTAAAGATGCTCCATGGCATCTTGGCGCTCCATGGCATTTGGAGAGTGCATATTGTTAACCTCTTCTGCAGGAAGCAGGAAAGGGCTTTTTGTAGATAATGAGTAATGGCTTCCCACATACCATATATAAGTTCCCGCGGGTATGTCGGGACATGATTTTAAACTACAATTTCTGGTATTTTATAATGTCAGTTGTATAAGTTGAATGCAGAAAACTCACGCTATTGGTCCAAGAGATTGTGATATGCTAATGCCCACCTGAGAGAGTAACCACGGAGCACACTGCCTTTTTCTTTCCTATGTATTGTGCCTACGTGACCACACGGCAATACTCAAACTATTCTGAAGTGACGTTTGCATTGATTTGTGTTTTTTCTATCTCATACACCTTTATCGTAAGAGCATCCCTTATCTGCGGTGGAGCGATCGATCAGAAGAAAATATGAAGCTGGTTTTAAATTAAACATCATTGAAGTAGAGAAAGAAATTGGTAACTGCACTGCTACAACAAAATCCGATGTGTCCGAGAAACTGGTGCGAGACTGGAGGAGGCAAGAAGATGTAAAAAAAAAATTAAATGTCCTTTCTTTGAACTGGTGTGTAAGTCGGGGTCTGATTTTATGATCGATGTTTTGGAATTTCAAGACCCGACTTATACGCGAGTACATACGGTAGTAGGTTTTTAAGTGGAAAAACAGAGCAATGTGCAAGATGGTGTGTGGAAAATATTTAGCTGGTCATATTTTTAAAAACCACAGCATACTGTCTGCAGCGAAGTAAACAACAACATAAATAGAATTGATATGACAAGTGGGTTACTGGTTACTTGTATTCTTTGTTTTCCAGAACCAACAATTTTTTTAAAACCCCTACAAGCATTTTTAGTGAGTTTTGGGTTTTGCAATTGCAATGTCATCTTTGAAAGAAATGTAAGTGTTAGTTTTGTATAATTCCATATGAACAAAGATGTCTATGTGTTTGTCACCACTTTGGTCAAGTACAGTTGGCTTACCCCACTGGCAGTTATTTTTGTGTAAAAAAGCAAAAAATATCCCATTTCATTTTTTAAAAAACTTTTTATTCTTCCATTTTATCTGTACATTTACGTTGATTGTTTATGAGGTATAAAAACAGCATTTTTATCTTGGTTATTATTCATATGCTGACAGTAAATGCAGTTCTTACCATTTAAATATTATCATTAACTAACTAGAAAAAAGTTTCTGAAAAGACCTTCATCCACACTTCACATTGGAAAATTGTACAGCTCAAAGGTTGATCTTTGATGTCTCATGAGACTTTAAATTCTCATTTGTTTCATTTAAGAATCAACTTTGTCACAGATGTTTCTAACATTCCTTAGGAGGAGACGCTTTCGACAAAAAGAACTGAGGTAAAAGGAGTCAAAATTTTGAATTAGTTTGTGGCATCTCTTTCAAGTCTTAATTTTTTTTTACTTATTATTAGATTGGTGCCTTTATGCAATGTTACTTATAACACTTGAGATACTATTGGTTACATTTTTTTGTTTTTCCAGTTGGTGAAATGACCTGCTTGTGGTCTTGCGGTGTCAGTTTTGCAATTTGAACCCACAACCTCAGGGTAGGTAAGCCTTAACCACTACCTTATTAGCCTTTGAATGAGTAGGATCTAACTGGAGCATAGAAATATTAATGAGAACAACTACTAGCATTATACAGAAGCAAGTACTAGATTAAAAGTGTTTCATTACTACAAACATTTCACCATATAGTACTGAACACACAATGCAAATACTTTCAAACTGCAAAAAAAAAAATGTCAAGACACTACGTGGAAAATCAGAGCCCATTGTGTGACTTTGCTCAGATCTCTGCTGAAACTCAAGAGGAGACCCTTGTGAGAATACTGAGAGAAAAACTTGAGAAGCATGAGATAAAAGAAAATGTCTCCATTTTATTTCTTTCTGATCTCATTGTTGTCTAAGATAAACCAAAAAAAAAATATTTAGGAGATCTGCTTTTTTATGTTTTTTTTTTTTTTCATTCTTCTGGGTAATTGTGCAGTCAATGAGCAACACTTCAGCATGAGCACAGACTAACAATCAAGCTATTGTTAACACTTAATAAACTGCTCATAAAACTAATAGTGGGCACAATAGTTAGTTACAGGTCTTCCAAAGCAGAAATGGTGAACGCTGATAACATCTAAGCAATTCAGGCAGATTCAACCAATTGGTTCTTTTGTACTGCAGGCTCGTTTCACTTTTATATTTTGACATGGCGCTGCCCTCCCCATTGTGTGGTAAATAGCTGTGGAAAACGGAAACTTGTACATAACTTGGCTCTAGGATGGGGTGAAACACGAAGATTCCAGGCACAGGTGTTACAAGGATGTGGCTGGGTTAAAAGAAAAGACCCTGGACAAAGTGTTTGCTGCTGGAACCTTTCAGGATTAATTAGATGAAATTGCATAATGAACTAATTGGGTGTCGCATGAATGGAATCTATTAGATTCTAAAAAAAGCTAACAACAAGAAAAACAAACAAAAAAAAATGTCTAATTTGTGCCCACTTTGTTGAATATTTCATAGTGTTCATTTAAAAAAAAAAAAAGTCCTAAAACATTATGTGAATTTAGAGTATTTCAAAGTTTCACGTAGTTTAGCATTTTTAATTTTATATTACTGTATTGAACCTGGTGGAACGGCACAAATGTTACAAATATACATGGCTGATTCTGTGCCCTTTGCTCATACAGATCTCTTAATATAAGGAGACGCTCCCTACCCTCACATTGTTTAATCCTACAATAACACTGAAACTTCGAAATCAGCAAAAAATGGCAGAATTGCTTTTAGGCTGACACTGCTCTGGAAAGTAAGAACATTGTACATGTTGACAATAGCACATTTTCACTTTGGCTTTATATGGTTTCTTTAAAAACAAAGAGTATATACTGCTTGGTGATATGTATATTTGTGGCACTCCTCTGGATACAAACATGTATTTCTTTACACAAAGAATGAAGTGTTATTTAACAACCGTGGAGGAATGCTAGAAGCTACACGATTGCAGTGAATTGCTCTATTGTATTGAATAAGTGTTTTCTAAGATTACTAGTAATGTGCAGTTCTCCCCTCTGGCTATATTTAACAAGAACTTAAGCGGGAACTGCGACAACCACTGGGTTACCCAATTAATACCGGGATCAAGCTCCAGCGCTAACAATGGAGCCTTCACAGACAAACTTCTGTACACAAGAAGAAGCAACCTGCCTGCAGGCTCTGTTTGGCCGAGTATCCTGCAGTGTTTGCAGTTAAAAAATGCCAGCTGAAAAATATATTTACACGTTGACCCAAATACATCAATATGAAACTACAATCTACAGCCAGGACTCTTACAGTATTCGTAAAACTGCATTCTAAAATAGTCATTTTCCACGGAATGATCTTTTAATGAGCCTGGCTGAGAAACTTGTATAAAATTATTGTCCAAAGAATCAGATGGTGATTTGTCTCCCCGCCCTCTTGAAGTAGTAGCCATTTATTACGGTGGCACAGTTCATCTTTGTCTATTCAGTATTGACTTTCTGGCCCCTTGTCAAAGGATCGGGGTAGCACAGTGGTTAGCACTGCTGCCTTCCAGCTCCAAAAACCTGGGTCTGAAAACCAGCACGGTCATTAACGGAGTGCAATTTGCCATTTTTCTCCATTATTCATGTGGGTTTGACATTCTTTGGTTCCCATAGATGTGAGTGTCCTTTTAATTGCTCAATCTGAAATGACCCAATATTTGGGAGAGTGGATGTTTGAGTGAGTGTTTCCTTTCATCGACCGACATTCTTGAACACTTTCCCTGTTGAGGTAGACTCCGGCTCACAGCAAACCTTTAATGAAACTGGGTGAATCGAATTGTTTATTGAACTTCTGCCCCATCCAGGGGCTCAATGTAGTCATGATGGGCTTAGGACTCCAAAGACCCTGAAACAGATAGAGGGTTAGGTGATGAATGGATGGATGTTTTGGGCATATTTCATAAAAGCAAACAGGAATGTATGGAAATTGTTTCAGTTTTCTGTGTTGTAGTATTGTTGCATACACTACAGCTTGTCAGTGTACACAAGACATGGGGGGAAATGTTAAATGAACTTGGCAGATGGGAAAAACCGAGATACTTGTGCACAGTTCTTGGCTAGATATTTGGAATGCCATTGAAATTACAAGGCGTGTGGGTGAATGAACGTAAAGACTCAATAAACTGATCCAGTTTCTTCTCTTTAGATCTTAGCAAGTGCCTTAACCTAAATCAGGGGTTCTCAAACTCGGTCCTGGGGACCCCCTGTGGCTGCAGGTTTTTGTTGCTACCAGATTCCTAATCAGTGACAACACCTGACAGCACTGATCTCATTTAATTAGCTGGTATTTTTTTTTCTTTTATTTGACATTCAGAAAAGCATGATTTTTACATTTATAAGACATTTATAAATATTTCTGCCTTTGCTATAGATTTAAATGCTTAACTTTCTTTTGTTGATTTCATTATACTTTGCCCTTTCTCTGTGCAGTTGTATCTTAATAATGACAACTTAAAACAAGCAGATCAGACACGCAGGCAAACAACACTGAATAATCAAAGGCTGCAACTACTTTAGTGTCAGAGCCACTAATTAGTAAATAACAGATTAATTAAACAATTAAAACACCTTGAAAAGTAGAATGAAAATCAAGATGAAAATACTGTTAAACTGCGGTGGGTTGGCACCCTGCCCAGGATTGGTTCCTGCCTTGTGCCCTGTGTTGGCTGGGATTGGCTCCAGCAGACCCTCGTGACCCTGTATTCGGATTCAGCGGGTTAGAAAATGGATGGATGGATGAAATACTGTTAAAAAAAAAAAAATACATTATTCCTATATAACTGCTTGGTGCATTTTAATATATATATATATATATATTTTAGCAAACTTAGTTTTCTGATTAATATATTGTTCCTTAAACACAGAACTTGGGAAATATCAGTTCACTTAATTAGCCCAGGAGTTCAATTAAAAACAGAAGCTGGTTGGAACAAAAACTTGCAGCCACAGGAGGTCTCCAGGACCGACATTGTGAACCCCTGACCTAAATACTTGATTTGAGATAAATGCAATTCAAGCAGTTTCAAAAAGGTTGTTCTCTAAGGGGAATTACTTTGCATATTCTACCTTCCAGAAGCTGAACTTTTCAAACCTAATATGTCACAAGATCCAGTTAGTTATGAACTATAGTGTGGTCACTGTCTACAATTCAGCTTTCACAGAAAATGTCACTTCCTAATTTCCTTAATTCATGATTATTCAAAAATGTAGTGTAAAGAAGCCATTTGATTCAAAAGGTTTGGACAAGTGTAAAATAGTTTCAGCCAAGTAAGTGCAGATGTTTGTGTTCTAATGTAGCCATTAGTAAGTGTGAAGATTATAGATGCAATAAAGCAGTAATAACAGAAGAATCATAATTAATGCATCACTTTCTTCTGGGCCTGATACAAATCACAAAAGTCCAATGTTATTATGCCCATTCTCTATGACTTTGTTACCTTCAGTGTATCGTCTACTGCAGTAAAAGGCAACCTTTTTTTGAGTTAAGTTCAAAAATTTTCTTTCGCGGTGCACCTGAGGGACTGCCCATAAATAAAGTCATGACGACACAATCTATGGACAATCGCCAGTAAAAACAGTTAATTTTACAAGTTTGAAAGACATTTTATTAATAAAGGAATCAAAGGATAAATCTTAAATTTAATTAATATGAACGTTGAGATTGTTTTTCAGCACATATGAGATTGATGCGAGGATCAATTTTCGAAAGACAGATGCGCATTTCTTGTCGATCATTTGAAGTCTCTCGTGTTTCTTCATTTCCGTAAGTGTTCCGTTATCTGTTTTTCCAACATAAAATATTTTTTTTAAAACATTATCTTTTTAATCAACCAAAAGTTCAAAAACACTAGCAATTTTAAATATTTTACAAAAGTTTCCGCAGCACACCTAGAAAATTCCGCGGCGCACTGCGTACTGGTTGCCCGACAATGTCTACTGTATACATCCAACACATCTGGAATGTGACTTCACTCATCTTTGTCGCATCATTATTTAATGAGTAATGATCATTGCTGAACTTGCATTTCTATTTTTATTTTTATGTTGTTAATGCTTAATGTATATTGAGATTTCTAGTCCACATTTTCCTAAATTGTTAAATTGGCAGCATTGTTTGAGTTTATTTTGAACTAAAGATCTGGTGCTAGCATCCAGTGTACTAACCCAGGGCACCCCCCCACACACTAATCCAAACTCACTCTTACACACTCAGTCTTGCACACACATCGTTCGATCATAGGGAGGTAAATGTGTGAACCCCACGCAGGCGGCTCTTTAGGCCCATGAGGTAATAAGTGTGGCTCCTCTGGAGCTATAATGCAGTCATAAAGATTTGTAATTTACCTTTTCAGATCTAAATTTCAGGAAAGTGCAAATTTGTTTCCCCCAATTGATTATTTAAGACTAGCAGAATACCCGCGCTTCGCAGCGGAGAAGTAGTGTGTTAAAGAAGGTACGAAAAAGAAAAGGAAAAATTTGAAAAATAACGTAACATGATTGTTAATGTAATTGTTTTGTCATTGATATGAGTGTTGTTCTCATATCTATATATATATATATATATATCTACAGTATCTATATATATATATATATATATATGTTGTTCTCATATCTATCTATCTATATATATATATCTATATAGCTTGGCAGCGGAGAAGTAGTGTGTTAAAGAAGGAAAGAGAAAGAAAAGGAAACATTTTGAAAATAACGTAACATGATTGTCAATGTAATTGTTTTGTCACTGTTATGAGTGTCGCTGTGATATATATATATATATATATATATATATATAAAATACAAAATACCAACTTGCGATGTCATGTGTTTAAGTTATGAAAAGAAAAGGAAACATTTTAAAATAATGTAACATGATTGTCAAAGTAATTGTTTTGTGTATTTGGCGGCAGCGTCACGAAGTTGTTTTCGGTAGCTGCATCAGAAAATGTACCACGACGTCTGACACGCCTCCTTTTTACTGTTTTCTCAAAGCTTGGATTGCTGCTGTCATATATATATATATACACACACACACACACACACACACACACATACATATATATATATATACACATATATATACACATACATATCTTCATATCTACATATCTATATATACATATCTACATATACACATATATATACATACCTATCTACATCATATATACACACACATACATACATACACACACACAAATTATATATATATGTGTGTATGTATGTATGTATGTATGTGTGTGTGTGTGTGTGTGTGTGTATATATATATATATATATATATATATATATATATATATATATATATAATGTAGATAGGGGTGTGTGTGTGTGTATATATATATATACACATACATACATATATATACACATATATATACTTGTGTGTATGTTTATATGTGTCTATATGTTTGTGTAATGCTTTGGTCACTGAGTGCAAGGGAAAAATAATAAAATATAGTCTATAAGTTATTAAACAGTAAAACATTAACGTTTTAAGAAGTACAGGTACATTGAGCACTACTGGAGTGGTTGCGGGTAAACTACATTTTAAAGACTGTGTAACACAACAGGTAAGTAACTAACAGCAGCTAAAATATATATGGATCATCTCTCGGTAGTACTGTAGATCCCTTTTGAAAGCTACACGACGGCTGTGGTATAGAAATTACATTTTCTATGTGAACGTTCAAATTTGTGCCTCTGGTAATGTGCCTTACCGGCATTTAAAGAAAATTAGTTTTGTGTCCTCTGCACTGTTAAGAGAGAAAGGCTTTGGTTTGGGATAAAAGGTGTAAAGAAAGGAAAGTTGCCTTTTTCTTTTATATAGTATAGCAAAATACCCGCGCTTCGCAGCGGAGAAGTAGTGTGTTAAAGAAGTTATGAAAAGAAAAGCAAACATTTTAAAAATAATGTAAGATGATTGTTAATGTAATTGTTTTGTTATTGATATGAGTGTTGTTGTCATATCTATCTATTTATATATACATATATACAGTATATTTATATATATCTGTGTATATATATATATATATATATATATATATATATATAGCAAAATACCTGCGATTGGCAGCGGAGAAGTAAAAAGAAAAGGAAACATTTTAATAATAACATAACATGATTGACAATGTAATTGTTTTGTCATTGTCATGAGTGTTATATATACACACACAGACACATATATCTATACTAATAAAAGGCAAAGCCCTCACTCACTCACTGACTCATCACTAATTCTCCAACTTCCCGTGTGGGTGGAAGGCTGAAATTTGGCAGGTTCATTCCTTACAGCTTCCTTACAAAAGTTGGGCAGGTTTTATATCGAAATTCTACGCGTAATGGTCATAACTGGAAGCAGTTTTTCTCCATTTACTGTAATGGAGATGAGCTTCAACGCCGTGGGCGGAGTTTCGTGTGACATCATCACGCCTCCCACGTAATCACGCAGTACATAGAAAACCAGGAAGACCTCAAAAGCGCTGAAGAAAACATGCATTATATAATTGAGAAGGCAGCGAAACAATAAGAAGCGAGCGAGTGACATATACAACCATATTCATGAGTTCTGCTACTTGAAACAAAGCACGATGTAAACCTACACTTTAAATTAAGTTCATAGACAGGCTGCGCTGGCGTTTGTAATTTATTGCCTGCCCATATAAGGCCGTCCGTCAGCGGCAATCCAATAGCAAACTGCCACGGGTAAATATTCACGGGTGAAGGACTGTGCTTATGGAGAGGAAGATGAGATGGTCAGGGTGGTGTTTGACACAAACTCAGCGAAACTGCGAGAGAAAGTTTTAAGTGCCAGGACTAAGGTAACATTAAATACAGCCATGGACATAGCACGAGATGGCACCAGCACAGCTGGGAACCTTCGATGCATGTACACCGAGTGGCTCACGTGAACTGGCGCGAGTGCACAGATAAAAGCAACAGTTCCAAAGAGCTGAACAAAACCGAATTACACAATTGAAAAGGCAGCAAAAATATGAAGCGTCTGATAAGCATATTCATAAATCCAGCTACTGTGGAAACAAAGCACACGGTGGAAAAAGTCAATGTCCGCTAAAGGAAGACAGTGTAAAAACCCGTGCATGCAGTGTGTCAGGTCTCAGATAAAGAAGAAGACGAGCTGTTTATTGATGCAGTAAGAAACGAATCGATGAATGAAACCTGTCATCTTTACAGCGATTGACAAACACGGAATGTAACTTGAACACAACACATCCTACAAATACGAACCTGATTGAAAGAAATAATGATAATCAAATCCTTGATGACAGCAACACTCAGTAACACTCACAAAACAAATACTGTATATTGACAGTCATGTTACGTTATTTTTAAAATGTTCCCTTTTCTTTTTCTAGCTTTTTAACACACTACTTCTCCGCTGCAATACGCGGGTATATATATATGTATATATATATATCCCGATCTACATACTCGAATAATGGATACTTTATTCGCCATCAATGATTGTTTTGGTAAAGCCATACTCAGTGTATTCATTAGATGAACGGTAAAAAGTAAGGGCAAGGGAGGATGACTTATTGAGGCATGCAGGCTGTAGTCTGCGCGTCAACTCTATCTGAATTGCGCGATCACATTTGAAAAATATATCTTTTCAAGTTCTATTTAGTCCATATGTGTCAAACTCAAGGGCCGGGCCACATCCGCCCGCGTGTAATTATATAATTTTATATACTGTATTATTGTTATTAAAGCCGGGTATATGAAGCGCTGGTAACACAATAAACTACAGATCCCATAATGCAGCGCTTCAGCTGCCTTGCTGAACAGTTACCGCGTTAATCAAGTCTACCTTAAGATGCTGCAAGTTATTGCGAAGCTAGCTCACGATGCTGAAGAGAAAAGTTGATTCTGAAAATAGAGCCTTTAAAACCGATGGGAGGCTGAGTATATGTTTACTGAACCCGTGTGTCTCATTTGTGGAGCTAATGTGGCTGTAATTACAGAATTTAATCTAAGACGGCACTATAAAACAAAACATCAGGGTAACCTGAAAGACCTGAATGCAATGCAGAAGATACAGAAAGCAGAAGAATTAAATAAGAATCTGACACTTCAGCGGACGTTTTACCCGTGCACAATCACAAAGTGATTTCAATTGAGCTGCTTTTATGGGAGACACAACCACTTGCCCCACTTTCCCTATTACCAAGTAATGTTAAACCAAGTCGTCACTACGGTGTTCCCAAATCGCACTTTGCTGATAAACTGAGCGCACTGAGTTTGCACGGCGCTTTGGTGACTTTGAAGAACAAAAAAAGTCCGTCTACATGCGGCTCGAACCTTGTGCATGTTTGGTAGCACATATCTGTGTGAAAAGCTCTTCTCAGTGATAAAGACTAACAAAACAGCACACAGGAGTCGCCTCACTGATGAGCACCTGCAATCCATCCTGAGAATCTCCACAACACAGAACCTCACACCAAACAGAAACGAACCTGTGCCAAAAAAAGATGCCAGGCGTCCAGCTCTAAAATGACATATGAGCAAAGACAACTGAATGATTTGATTTGTTATTGCTGAAAGGAACACATTTTATTTATATTTCTAGGTTTTGTTATGCAGCATGTTCATATTTGAATTTGTATAATTTTGACAGGATATATTTTTATGGAGAGCAAAATCTTTTGGGATATTTAAAATCTAAGTTTATTTTTATATAAAATTACATAAGAGTAAAGAAATTTGAATGTTTGTTCTTTTAACGTTTACTTTATTTCTAACTTGTATAATTTAGACAGGATATATTTTATGGAGAGCAAAATATTATAAGTTGTTTAAGGTTTGAGTTGATTTATTCAGGAATAATATTCCTGTCTGTTTTACCATTCCTACCAAAGATATTTCTGTCGACTAAATAAAAATTCCTTCTATTTAAAATTTAAATAGAACTTGAACAAATACGATAGTTCATAATATCCACGCAGACTTGCACGTAAGAGCGGAGTTATCCGTTTTAACAAGCAGCGTATTGCACTGATCTGAAATAGCTGTGTGTGTATATATGTAGATATGTATGTATATGTATATATATGTTTATATATGTGTGTGTGTATGTATATATATATATATGTATTTGTGTGTATGTATGTGTGTATGTATATGTATGTGTATATGTATAGATATGTATATATATATATGTTTGTGTGTGTGTGTAAATATATATATATATATATTTATATTTATATTTATATATATATATATATATATGACAACAACACTCATCACTCACAACAGTGACAAAACAATAACATTGACAATCATGTTACGTTATTTTCAAAATGTTTCCTTTTCTTTTTCATTGCTTCTTTAACACTTTAACACACTACTTCTCCGCTGCGAAGCGCGGGTATTTTGCTAGTAAACATATATATATATAAATATATATATATATATATATATACATATATACACATACTGTATATACACACACACATATATATATATACATACTGTATATACACATATACATATCTACATATATACTGTATATAAACATATATATATATATATAAAATCTACATATATATATCCACATATATATATATTAGGTGGGACTCGATTAAAAAAATTAATCCAATTAATTAGAGGCTGTGTAAGAATTAATCTTGATTATTCGTATGTAGACACATACGTAAATTTGCCCCAAATCGCAAATGTTTTTTTAATTTAAAAGTGTTTTAGTGGGCGACAGAATCAAATAATAGACATGTACATGAATATTGTAAACTGAAGCTGTTTTAATTTCTGAAAGAAAGCCTTTAAACTGCATTTGAATTCAAAACAGAAACAAAAATATCATCCCTGGTTAAAATTGGGCAGACTTAAAAATAAAGTGGTAGTTTAAGTACTTTAAGTACATTTTCAGAATAGTATTGTCTTTAAATAATAATAACCAAAATTTCAACATAAAGTGCAGTTTTTCTTCTTAAAAAATAAGTCAGAAACATAAAAGGTAATTTGACCAACTTAATCTTTAAACTCTGAGTAACCTTAGCCAAAATTATTTTGTACATTAGGCTAAAACAGTGTGATCATTGAACATTTTGTAATTAGATGTAATCAGAATTACTAACGGTCACGGAAGTCCAATGATCCCCAGTAAGAGCCACAAAGTCCGCTTTCTGTAATGCATCTAATTTTGCTTGCTTTTCAGTGTGCACAAAACCATGCTTTTATCAAGGCTTTGCTCGGGAAGTCGAAATGATCAGTCGTAGACGTGCTTTATTCCGACTCTAACATTTTTGTAGCTGTGATGTGTGCATCAGTGTAATGGATGTACCAGGAAATCATGCATTGACAAAAGTTCCCGTTTGCTTGGAATTGAAAGTGTGATTAAATAACCTCCGGGTTAGGTCTACAGGGAAGTGAGAAGAGAGTTAGTGCGCTCTGCCACATCCCGGCATGGCTCAGAACTGCCTTCACTCGAGCCCTTTAGCTGCCTCCCATGCGCGCGTGTGTGACAAGGCCCCCTCAGCCCAGACCCGTGGGTCGGGCGACCTTACCGAGAGGTCGTAAACCGAGAGAGCATCGGCGTTGGCATGGAGAGCACCCGGCGATGAGCGGCGAAAACTTGTCGGCTGCAGGTCAAGAAACCACCGGGTGACCCGCGGATTCGACTCCTTGTGCAGGGCCATCCACTGTAGAGGTGCATGGTCCGTGACAAGGGTGAACTCCGGCCCAACAGGTAGTACCTCAGCTGAGTGATCGCCCATTTAATCGCCAGAGCCTCCCTCTCCACCGCCGCATACCTGGTCTCCGGTCCAACAGTTTCCGGCTCAGGAACATGGCGGGTGTTGACACCATCGACACTTTGGCTCAGCACGGCTCCCAGGCCTGTGTCCGGCGTCCGTCTGGAGGATGAAAGGCAAAGAAAAGTTAGGTGCCATCAAAATAGGTGCGGACGTAAGGGCCTTCTTCAAGTCACCAAATGCAGCGTCTGTTTTGCAGTCCATACCACAATGTTGGGGCCCTCTTCTTTGTTAAATCAGTCAAGGCGCGCTTTCTCAAAACCGGGTACAAACCGGCGGTAGTACCCGGCTAACCCGAGAAAGGCTTGGACCTGCCGCTTGGTTCGCGGACGGGGCCATTTCAGAATGGCATCAATTTTGGAGCACTGTGGCCTTACGGTACCCCGACCCACCAGGTAGCCTAAATATTTGGCCTCGCTTAATCCAAAGAAACATTTCTTGGGATTAATCCGGAACCCGCCTCACCAAGTGTCCGTAATACCGCTTGGACATGCTGTAGGTGTTCCTTCCATGTGCTGGAATAGATGACCACGTCATCTAGGTAGGCAACACTGTATGAGTTATGAGGCGAAGCACTTTGTCCACCAGGCGCTGAAAGGTTGCTGGAGCCCGTGTAACCCAAATGGAAGGACACGATACTGCCAGTGTCCGCTAGGGGTACTAAGCGCGTTTTTCCTTGGAGTCCGTTAAAGGAACCTGCCAGTACCCTTTGTCATGTCAAGTGTGGTCAGGTATTGAGCCTGTCCAAGCCTCTCGAGGAGGTCGTCCGCGCGTGGCATTGGATAGGCATCAAATTGGGAGACTTGGTTAAGCCGGCGGAAGTCATTGCAGAACCTCCAACTCCGTCAGGCTTACCGGCGAGCACAATGGGGCTGGACCAGGGACTATAACTCTCCTCAATTACACCTAGTTCCAGCATGCGCTTGATCTCAGTCCACTTCAGCCTTTTTGCCTCGGGAAGGCAGTGCAGGCGTTCTCGGACAACAACCCCGGGCTCTGTCACAATGTTGTGCTCAATCAGAGAGGTCCTTCCGGGGTGTTCACTGACTACCTCTCGAACGGTCCGGATAACTGTTTCCAGCTCCTGCCGTTGCCTGGGTCTCAAGTCTGCGCCAAAGTTAAGGTGCGTGTGTGTGGCGAAGAGTGGCGGGGCTGGCGGAGGAGGGATCAGGGTCCCTGTCCTTCCACGGTTTCAGCAGGTTCACATGATATACCGCTCCTTTGGCGGCGATTGGGTTGACTCACCAAATAGTCGACCAGTCCCTTCCTCTCCTTAACCGTAGGGGCCCTGCCAGTGGGCAAGCAACTTAGAGTGGGAGGTAGGCACTAGGACCATGACCCGATCTCCCGGGTGGAACTCCCGAAGAGACGTGCCGCGGTTGTAGTAGCGAACCTGTGCTGCTTGAGCCTCCTCCATGTGACTTTTAAGGACAGGCGAATCTTTCCAAATCTATCGCGTAACTGCGATATACTCCAGTATGTTAGTGGTGGGAAGAGCCTCTTCTTCCCAGCCTTCTTTCAAAATATCAATATGCCCGAGGTTGTGCCCATACAGTAGTTCAAAGGGGAGAACCCGTGGAGGCTTGTGGGACTTCCGATAGGCAAAAGGACGAGGGGAGGAGCTGATCCCAGTTCCTTCCATCCTCGCTGACCACCTTAGCATTTGCTTGAGAGTTTGATTAAACCTCTCTACTAATCCGTCGGTTTGAGGATGATACACCGAGGTTTTTAAATGCTTTATTTTCAGTAATCTGGCAGTCTCCTTGAGCGTCTCCGAGGTGAAGGGGTCCCCTGGTCTGTCAAGACTTCTTTGGGGATCCCCAGCGCTGAATACCCTAGTAATTCCCGTGCGATGGCTTTAGAGGTAGCTGGCGCAGCGGAACAGCTTGGGGTATCGTGTAGCATAATCCACGAGGACTAAAATGTACTTGTGTCCTCGGGCTGAGGGCTCTAGAGGTCCCACCAGGTCGACCCGATTCTGTGGAAGGAGCGTCAATCAAGGGAATAGGAACAAGAGGAGCACGGTCCCTCCTAGGAATCTGTGCAGTTGACACTCCGGGCAGGAAGCGCCAAAGCGGCGAACCTCCTCATTAATTCCTGGCCAGTAAAACCGGGGCTTGATCCGCTCCAGAGTTTTGGTGCCCAGGTGGCCACCTAGGAGGTGGGCGTGTGCTAGCTCGCAGACCTGCCGCGGAAGGTGCGCGGCACTAGCAGCAGCCTCGTCTCCTGCCCGTCATGCATTGCTACGGTAAAGGAGGTCATTATCTAACACAAAGTAGGGGCCCTGTGGCATCGACTGACTAGTCGCTGGCCATTGACAAGGACCACTGCATTTTTACAAACTTCAGGGAGTCGTCATTCCATTGCTCCCTTTTGAAAGAAGCGGCGTCTTTTAAATTGAAACCGCAACACGGAGAGAGGGTCAGCGCCGACCTCAATGGGCGTGGTTTCCTCCGCTCCGCGGGCGTTGGTGGATGGCGTGTCAGCCTGCGGCGGCCGGGGTTACCCACGTCAGCCAGGGCGGCTGCTTCACCTCTCTGCCGGCTGATTACGCGGCGTGGAGGCAGCAGGACGGTTCATCTCCGTCCATAGCGAGGCCCAACTTAACCCGGGAGTGGTATGTGTCTCCGCTTTTAATGTCAGACCAGTCCGCCCTAGTATCACGGGTGCGGAGGATCAGGAAGGATTGCCCGGGTTACTTTCTGGACTGATCCTCCGTAGCTAATGACACAGCGGTGCTGTACCAGCGGGTTTCCCGTGGACACAGGTTATACTGGTCTTGAATTTTAGCCATTGTCGCGGTAGCACAAAGCGGCGGGCAACAATGGAAATGTTGCTGCGGAATCGAGCAAGCGGAAGTTTTAAACCGTTAACGATCACCCGCGTCTGTATGCGGGACCGTCAGCGGGTTTGTCAGAGCACACCAAGCCCTCCTCCCCTCCACCTGCATTCCTCCTCGCCTCCAAGCGGTTTTGCGTGCCAGCGCCGCGACGCCGATGCAAGCTCCGGGTTATACAGGGAGGGGCTAGGTCTTGGGACATACCCGGCTGAGTTTGGCAGAAGGGCGGTTCTGCTCTCCCAGAGTGTGAGGCCGCCCTCTGTGTTTCCAAAGCTCTATGAGCTCAGACATGTTCTTAAACTGCACGCCCCAGACCGGCTGGGTGAAGCCCTGGGAAGTGCTTTCAGGAGCAGATAGCACGCTACCTGCTCAATGACCTGGTGGGGCTTGTTTTCCAAGGGCCGTAGCCACTGCCATACTTTTGCCCATAAGGACCAGGCTTGTTTACTGGTCGGCCTCTCAGGGTCCAACCTCCACTTGTTATTTTACTCACCTGCCAGTCTGGGGCACCCCAAGGTGGTAAAAGGGGCTGTGGTTTCACTGGGGGGCAGGCACTCTCCCCCAAGAGAGCATACTGAGTCCCTCTTGTCTCCCCCTCCAGGGCAGCCCAATTCGGTGAGCCCCACCCGCACACTCCCTGGCCTCTCTAGGCGGCCTAGTTCTGCGTGCTGGGAGCGGAGCCCGCACGGGTCTCGCCAACCACGGGGCACCCTCCCGCCTGAATACTCGGCCCATGCGCTCCCACCTGGGTGTTTTGCAGGTCCTGTCCCCTTCTCTTCTGGGACTTCTCCATCCTGCCGACTCGCCACTGTCACAAAAGCGAGTCAAAGACAGAAAAGGTTTGGGGCAGCCACCCATGTAATTTGGTATCCTGGCTGCAACGTTTTTCTTTCAAATACCAGCACTGAAGTGCTTACAACAGAGTCCAAAACAAGACTGACACAGAAGGGAAAAGGGAAGGCTTTTAAAGGGGAGACAGGAAGTGAGGTCATAAGGGTGGACACGTGTTCATTGTTCATTGGTTTAGTCCCGGATGTGACATCAGGGGCGGAGCTGGCAAGGTCTGTCTCCATTGGCTCGGTCCCAGAAGTGGCGTCCAGAGAGACAGGTGGAACCTCCCGGGTTAGGTCTACAGGGAAGTGAGAAGAGAGTTAGTGCGCTCTGCCACATCCCGGCATGGCTCAGAACTGCCTTCACTCGAGCCCTTTAGCTGCCTCCCATGCGGCGTGTGTGACAATATTTATATTTATATTTATACAGTATATATATATATATATGACAACAACACTCATCACTCACAACAGTGACAAAACAATAACATTGACAATCATGTTACGTTATTTTCAAAATGTTTCCTTTTCTTTTCATTGCTTCTTTAACACTTTAACACACTACTTCTCCGCTTTCAAGGCCTTGTATTTTTTAGTAAACATATATATATATAAATATATATATATATATATATATATACATCTATACACATATTTATATATAGTTATATATATATACATATACACACACATACATATATATACATATATACACATACTGTATATACACACACACATATATATATACATACTGTATATACACATATACATATCTACATATATACTGTATATAAACATATATATATATATATACAAATCTACATATATATATCCACATATATATATATTAGGGGTGGGACTCGATTAAAAAAATTAATCCAATTAATTAGAGGCTGTGTAAGAATTAATCTTGATTAATCATGTAAACACATAATAAATTTGCCCCAAATACAAATGTTTTTTTAATTTAAAAGTGTTTTAGTGGGCGACAGAATCAAATAATAGACATGTACATGAATATTGTAAACTGAAGCTGTTTTAATTTCTGAAAAAAAGCCTTTAAACTGCATTTGAATTCAAAACAGAAACAAAAATATCATCCCTGGTTAAAATTGGGCAGACTTAAAAATAAAGTGGTAGTTTAAGTACTTTAAGTACATTTTCAGAATAGTATTGTCTTTAAATAATAATAACCAAAATTTCAACATAAAGTGCAGTTTTTCTTCTTAAAAAAATAAGTCAGAAACATAAAAGGTAATTTGACCAACTTAATCTTTAAACTCTGAGTAACCTTAGCCAAAATTATTTTGTACATTAGGCTAAAACAGTGTGATCATTGAACATTTTGTAATTAGATGTAATCAGAATTACTAGCGGTCACGGAAGTCCAATGATCCCCAGTAAGAGCCACAAAGTCCGCTTTCTGTAATGCATCTAATTTTGCTTGCTTTTCAGTGTGCACAAAACCATGCTTTTATCAAGGCTTTGCTCGGGAAGTCGAAATGATCAGTCGTAAGAACGTGCTTTATTCCGACTCTAACATTTTTGTAGCTGTGATGTGTGCATCAGTGTAATGGATGTACCAGGAAATCATGCATTGACAAAGTTCCCGTTTGCTTGGAATTGAAAGTGTGATTAAATCGTTATTTTTAGCGTTATGGAGTACATGCATCGAAGCTTCTCAGCTGTGCTTGTGCTAATAAAGGGAAACATTTTAAAATAACGTAACATTATTCTCGTTAACCGAATATTTTTCATACGTCCCAAAACAAGGAGATGCGTGAGGTAAAATGAATCGGGTAGCGCTTACATAATCAGTACATCCCCTCTGGAATCAGACCTCGAATGTCGGCATTAGAGGCGAAGACTCTACAATTGCGCCATAGCGTGTGGCTTGTCTATGCTAAAGTATGTATTGTAGATCAGGGTATATATATACATTTATATATATATACCCGCGTATAGTGGAGAAGTAGAAGTTATGAAAAAGGGAACATTTTAAAAATAACGCGTAACATGACTGTCAATATACAGTAATTGTTTTGTGAGTGTTATTGAATGTTGCTGTCATCAAGGATTTGATTATCATTATTTGTTTCAATCAGGTCGTATTTGTACGATGTGTTGTGTTCAAGTTACATTCCGTGTTTGTCAATCGTTGTAAAGATGACAGGTTTCATTCATCGATTCGTTTCTTACTGCATCAATAAACAGCTCGTCTTCTTCTTTATCTGAGACCTGACACACTGCATATACGGGTTTTTTTTACACTGTCTTCCTTTAGCGGGACATTGACTTTTCCACCGTGTGCTTTGTTTCGCTGTAGCTGGATTTATGAATATGCTTATCAGGCGCTTCATATTTTTTGCTGCCTTCTCAATTGTGTAATTGGTTTTGTTCAGCACTCTTTGGAACAGTTGCTTTTGTCTGTGCACTGCGTCAGTTCACGTGAGCCGCTTGGTGTTCTTGCATCGAAGGTTCCCAGCTGTACTGGTGCCATCTCGTGTAATGTCAGCTAAGACCCGGCACTTAAAAGTTTCTCTCGCAGTTTTAATGAGTTTGTGCCAAACACCACCCTGACCATCTCATCTTCCTCTGCATAAGCACAGTCCTTCACCCGTGAACATTTACCGGCAGTGTTTGTATTGGATTGCCGCTGATGGACTGACCTTATATGGGCAGGCACTAAATTACAAGCGCTAGTGGCAGCCTGTCTATGAACTTAATTTAATATAAACTTACGGTTCATGCCGTGCTTTGTTTCAGTAGCTGTACTTATGAATATGCTTATTTGCTTCATAATGTTTTTCTGCCTTCTCAATTGTGAAGTGGCGTTTTGTGCTCATCGCTGTTTGGAGTTTCTTCCTTGTTCTCTACGTACTTACGTGGGAGGCGTGATGATGTCACACGAAACTCCGCCCCCATGGCCATCTCAACTCAACTCTATTACATTATATGTAGAAAAATAGGTTCCAGTTATGACCCTTACGCGTAGAATTTCGAAATGAAACCTGCCCAACTTTTGTAAGTAAGCTGTAAGGAATAAGCCTGCCAAATTTCAGCCTTCTACCTACACGGGAAGTTGGAGAATTAGTGATGAGTCAGTGAGTGAGTGAGTGAGTGAGTGAGGGCTTTGCCTTTTATTAGTATAGATGTATTTTCAATTGCTCTTGACCACTGCAATGAAAGTAAAATTTTTATAACATTAATGCTGATAGTTTGATACTCTGCCGATAAATTAGTAATTACAAATGATTTCACCTCTCTGAATAACAGGGAGGTAAAAATGAGAATTAAAGTAATGTGACGTGTTTGTTTGTAGCTATTGAATACATTTTTTCTTTTCATTGTACAAACAAAACTTAGTTGTAACTCCTGAGTCATAAAATGCTGTCTAATATTCATAATAATCAAATCCTCACTCTTTAGGGGAAAGGTTTCTCTTTTGGAATTCTTGTGGCGCCTGATTTTCATTAAGAAATGTAACCCCTTCCTCACTACTTGTTGATATGATTCATTAATTTAAACATGTCTTGAAGTTCTTAGATCTCACTTAATTATTCTCTCTCCGGTTACCGTACCACGGTGGCATCATGATGATCCGGCCAATCTGAACTATACTAAGCCTGGGAGTAGTTTTTATGCACACTTGAGACCTGGAAGATGTTCCCAAAAAAGGCTTGAGATACAGTAAAATGTCTCCAACATATCCTTGGTCTTCTACTGGGTCTTTTTCAGTTAGAATATGACTGGTGCACCACCTGTGGGGAGTTCTTAGGGGTATCATCATCAGATGTCCAAAGCACCTCAAGTAAGGTCCTACAATATGTTTGAGCTTCTTAGTTTATTCTGGAAATTGATCTCAGCAGCCCACTGCTGTTGTTAGCTAGAGCTCATAACTATAACTGTCTATTCGGATGTGGATTGACAGGTAAATTTAAGGCACTTTTCAAGAGCTTTGCCTCACCTTCCCACTGGTATTCAATAAATCCTTGCAAAACTATTGCCTCCGAGTCAATCAGTTGGTCAATCTCATGATTAGTTAGACTGCCATTGGTGAAAAAATCCATGCAGTTTTGGTGGGAGATGCATGTCAGTTCATATTGCTGGGTGGCTAAGGCTTAGGCTCTGTCTTCCTATTCTGAAAAAAAATTTCTGACATTTTCATCTAATTCTGCTACTAACAATTTATGGAAAATATAGTACTTAACTATACTATCTATGGGAAGATGTCATCTTCATGGTGGAAAACCCACTCCTCAGCTTCTAACTCTTTGAAGAAGCTACAATGGCATGGATCCGTACTGGGAATGGATAAGAAACTTCTTCTTGACCATACTATTAAATTAAATTCTACTATGTAGGCCAGCTTTACAAATATACAGTATGAGTGAAAACGGTTACTATTAAAAATTAAATGGAGGTGTTCAGACTCTGCAATTGATTCTAGCTCAGTCGGTAGAGCGGGTGGTCCAGCAATCGGCGCAGGTTCGATCCTGGCTCCCGGCATGAGAATGCAGCTGTTGTGTCCTTGGGCAAGACACTTAACCTACCTTGCCTGCTGGTGGTGGTCGGAAGGATTGGTGGCGCCAGTGTTCGGCAGCCTCACTTCTGTCAGTGTGCCCCAGGGCAGCTGTGGCTACATAGTAGCTTATCATCACCAGTGTGTGAATGGGTGAATGACTGTTGTGTTGTAAAGCGCCTAGGGGGGTTCTTGAACTCTAGTTAGGCGCTATATCAAATACAGGCCATTTACCATCAATACACACTATTAAGAAATTTGCTACATTTAAAACAAAGTTTGCTGATAGAAGGATAAGACCTGTACAAAAAACCTAACAATTATGGAGATTAAAGAGCATGCTGAGAGGAGATCTTTTTCCACAGCCAAATGTCGCCCAAGTAGTTCTACATCTTCCAAACATTGCCCCTGAGATTAGATACATCAGGTGTATTTTGGAGGAAAGCTAAAAAAAATGAAAGCGTTACAATTGTCATTTATCAACAGTTCAACTTGATTTACTTTGAACAATTCTGATAAAAAATGGACAGAAATGTAAAAGTTTCTTTACGTCAAAACGCCAAAGTGTCTTTACAACAACAACAACATTTATTTATATAGCATATTTTCATACAAATAATATAGCTCAAAGTGCTTTACATGATGAAGAAAAGAGAAATAAAAGACAAAGTAAGAATTAGAATAAGAGAACACTAATTAACACAGAATAAGAGTAAGGTCCGATGGCCAGGGAGTAGAGAAAAAACAAAAAAAAACTCCAGACGGCTGGAGAGAAAAAATAAAATCTGCAGGGGTTCCAGGCCACGGGACCGCCCAGTCCCCTCTGGGCATTCTACCTAGCATAAATGAAACAGTCCTCTTTGTATTTAGGGTTCTCTTAGAAGGACTTGATGATGGTGGTCATGTAGACTTCTGGCTTTTAATCCATCAATGTAGGACATCCCGGTGCTTTGATTAGGTGGTGATGCCGCAGATCGCCACCACAGAAAACCCAGAAAAGAAACAGAAGAGAGAGTAGGGGTCAGTACAGATTTTAGAGTCATCATGAATAGTTATTATAATGAATTGAATACACAGAGTATCAGGATTAGATGAAGCTGAAGTTATCAGAAAGCCATGTTAAAGTAATGTGTTTTCAGCAGTGTTTTAAAGTGCTCTACTGTATTGGCCTGGCGAATTCCTATTGGCAGGCTATTCCAGATATTCGGTGTATAACAGCAGAAGGCCGCCTCACCACTTCTTTTAAGTTTTGCTCTTGGAATTCTAAGCAGACACTCATTTGAGGATCTAAGGTTACAATTTGGAATATAAGGTGTCAGACATTCTGATATATAAAATGGGGCGAGATTATTTAAGGCTTTATAAACCTTAAGCAGAATTTTAAACTCAATCCTGAATGACACAAGTAACCAGTGTAGTGCCATCAAAACTGGAGAAATGTGTTCAGATTTTCTTTTCCTAGTTAGGATTCTAGCAGCTGCATTCTGCACTTGTTGCAAATGATTTATATCTTTATTGGGTAGTCCTGAGAGGAGTGCGTTACAGTAATCTAGTCGACTGAAAACAAAAGCGTGAACTAATTTCTCAGCATCTTTCAGTGATATAAGCGGTCTAACTTTTGCTATGTTTCTTAAGTGAAAAAATGCTGTCCTAGTGGTCTGATTAATATGGTTTTTCTTCTTAAAAAATAAGTCAGAAACATAAAAGGTAATTTGACCAACTTAATCTTTAAACTCTGAGTAACCTTAGCCAAAATTATTTTGTACATTAGGCTAAAACAGTGTGATCATTGAACATTTTGTAATTAGATGTAATCAGAATTACTAACGGTCACGGAAGTCCAATGATCCCCAGTAAGAGCCACAAAGTCCGCTTTCTGTAATGCATCTAATTTTGCTTGCTTTTCAGTGTGCACAAAACCATGCTTTTATCAAGGCTTTGCTCGGGAAGTCGAAATGATCAGTCGTAAGAACGTGCTTTATTCCGACTCTAACATTTTTGTAGCTGTGATGTGTGCATCAGTGTAATGGATGTACCAGGAAATCATGCATTGACAAAAGTTCCCGTTTGCTTGGAATTGAAAGTGTGATTAAATGCGTTATTTTTTTAACGCGTTATGGAGTACATGCATCGAAGCTTCTCAGCTGTGCTTGTGCTAATAAAGGGAAACATTTTAAAAATAACGTAACATTATTCTGCGTTAACCGAATATTTTTTCATACGTCCCAAAACAAGGAGATGCGTAGGTAAAATGAATCGGGTAGCGCACGTACATAGTCAGTACATCCCCTCTCGGGAATCGAACCTCGAATGTCGGCATTAGAGGCGAAGACTCTACAATTGCGCCATAGCGTGTGGCTTGTCTATGCTAAAGTATGTATTGTAGATCAGGGTATATATATACATTTATATATATATACCCGCGTATCGCAGTGGAGAAGTAGAAGTTATGAAAAAGGGAACATTTTAAAAATAACGTAACATGATTGTCAATATACAGTAATTGTTTTGTGAGTGTTATTGAATGTTGCTGTCATCAAGGATTTGATTATCATTATTTGTTTCAATCAGGTCGTATTTGTACGATGTGTTGTGTTCAAGTTACATTCCGTGTTTGTCAATCGTTGTAAAGATGACAGGTTTCATTCATCGATTCGTTTCTTACTGCATCAATAAACAGCTTGTCTTCTTCTTTATCTGAGACCTGACACACTGCATGCACGGGTTTTTTTTACACTGTCTTCCTTTAGCGGGACATTGACTTTTTCCACCGTGTGCTTTGTTTCCGCTGTAGCTGGATTTATGAATATGCTTATCAGACGCTTCATATTTTTTTGCTGCCTTCTCAATTGTGTAATTCGGTTTTTGTTCAGCACTCTTTGGAACAGTTGCTTTTTGTCTGTGCACTGCGTCAGTTCACGTGAGCCGCTTGGTGTTCTTGCATCGAAGGTTCCCAGCTGTACTGGTGCCATCTCGTGTAATGTCAGCTAAGACCCGCACTTAAAAGTTTCTCTCGCAGTTTCGCTGAGTTTGTGCCAAACACCACCCTGACCATCTCATCTTCCTCTGCATAAGCACAGTCCTTCACCCGTGAACATTTACCGGCAGTGTTTGTATTGGATTGCCGCTGATGGACGGCCTTATATGGGCAGGCACTAAATTACAAACGCTAGTGGCAGCCTGTCTATGAACTTAATTTAATATAAACTTACGGTTCATGCCGTGCTTTGTTTCCGCAGTAGCTGTACTTATGAATATGCTTATTTGCTTCATAATGTTTTTCTGCCTTCTCAATTGTGAAGTGGCGTTTTGTGCTCATCGCTGTTTGGAGTTTCTTCCTTGTTCTCTACGTACTTACGTAGGAGGCGTGATGATGTCACACGAAACTCCGCCCCCCACGGCCATCTCCAACTCAACTCTATTACATTATATGTAGAAAAATAGGTTCCAGTTATGACCCTTACGCGTAGAATTTCGAAATGAAACCTGCCCAACTTTTGTAAGTAAGCTGTAAGGAATAAGCCTGCCAAATTTCAGCCTTCTACCTACACGGGAAGTTGGAGAATTAGTGATGAGTCAGT
Organism: Polypterus senegalus; assembly: GCF_016835505.1. Lineage (NCBI taxonomy): Eukaryota > Metazoa > Chordata > Cladistia > Polypteriformes > Polypteridae > Polypterus > Polypterus senegalus. Next base: position 238,393,757 of record NC_053155.1, read on the forward strand.
GAGTGAGTGAGTGAGTGAGTGAGGGCTTTGCCTTTTATTAGTATAGATGTATTTTCAATTGCTCTTGACCACTGCAATGAAAGTAAAATTTTTATAACATTAATGCTGATAGTTTGATACTCTGCCGATAAATTAGTAATTACAAATGATTTCACCTCTCTGAATAACAGGGAGGTAAAAATGAGAATTAAAGTAATGTGACGTGTTTGTTTGTAGCTATTGAATACATTTTTTCTTTTCATTGTACAAACAAAACTTAGTTGTAACTCCTGAGTCATAAAATGCTGTCTAATATTCATAATAATCAAATCCTCACTCTTTAGGGGAAAGGTTTCTCTTTTGGAATTCTTGTGGCGCCTGATTTTCATTAAGAAATGTAACCCCTTCCTCACTACTTGTTGATATGATTCATTAATTTAAACATGTCTTGAAGTTCTTAGATCTCACTTAATTATTCTCTCTCCGGTTACCGTACCACGGTGGCATCATGATGATCCGGCCAATCTGAACTATACTAAGCCTGGGAGTAGTTTTTATGCACACTTGGAGACCTGGAAGATGTTCCCAAAAAAGGCTTGAGATACAGTAAAATGTCTCCAACATATCCTTGGTCTTCTACTGGGTCTTTTTCAGTTAGAATATGACTGGTGCACCACCTGTGGGGAGTTCTTAGGGGTATCATCATCAGATGTCCAAAGCACCTCAAGTAAGGTCCTACAATATGTTTGAGCTTCTTAGTTTATTCTGGAAATTGATCTCAGCAGCCCACTGCTGTTGTTAGCTAGAGCTCATAACTATAACTGTCTATTCGGATGTGGATTGACAGGTAAATTTAAGGCACTTTTCAAGAGCTTTGCCTCACCTTCCCCACTGGTATTCAATAAATCCTTGCAAAACTATTGCCTCCGAGTCAATCAGTTGGTCAATCTCATGATTAGTTAGACTGCCATTGGTGAAAAAATCCATGCAGTTTTTGGTGGGAGATGCATGTCAGTTCATATTGCTGGGTGGCTAAGGCTTAGGCTCTGTCTTCCTATTCTGAAAAAAAAAATTCTGACATTTTCATCTAATTCTGCTACTAACAATTTATGGAAAATATAGTACTTAACTATACTATCTATGGGAAGATGTCATCTTCATGGTGGAAAACCCACTCCTCAGCTTCTAACTCTTTGAAGAAGCTACAATGGCATGGATCCGTACTGGGAATGGATAAGAAACTTCTTCTTGACCATACTATTAAATTAAATTCTACTATGTAGGCCAGCTTTACAAATATACAGTATGAGTGAAAACGGTTACTATTAAAAATTAAATGGAGGTGTTCAGACTCTGCAATTGATTCTAGCTCAGTCGGTAGAGCGGGTGGTCCAGCAATCGGAGGGTCGCAGGTTCGATCCTGGCTCCCGGCATGAGAATGCAGCTGTTGTGTCCTTGGGCAAGACACTTAACCTACCTTGCCTGCTGGTGGTGGTCGGAAGGATTGGTGGCGCCAGTGTTCGGCAGCCTCACTTCTGTCAGTGTGCCCCAGGGCAGCTGTGGCTACATAGTAGCTTATCATCACCAGTGTGTGAATGGGTGAATGACTGTTGTGTTGTAAAGCGCCTAGGGGTTCTTGAACTCTAGTTAGGCGCTATATCAAATACAGGCCATTTACCATCAATACACACTATTAAGAAATTTGCTACATTTAAAACAAAGTTTGCTGATAGAAGGATAAGACCTGTACAAAAAACCTAACAATTATGGAGATTAAAGAGCATGCTGAGAGGAGATCTTTTTCCACAGCCAAATGTCGCCCAAGTAGTTCTACATCTTCCAAACATTGCCCCTGAGATGTAGATACATCAGGTGTATTTTGGAGGAAAGCTAAAAAAAATGAAAGCGTTACAATTGTCATTTATCAACAGTTCAACTTGATTTACTTTGAACAATTCTGATAAAAAATGGACAGAAATGTAAAAGTTTCTTTACGTCAAAACGCCAAAGTGTCTTTACAACAACAACAACATTTATTTATATAGCATATTTTCATACAAATAATATAGCTCAAAGTGCTTTACATGATGAAGAAAAGAGAAATAAAAGACAAAGTAAGAATTAGAATAAGAGAACACTAATTAACACAGAATAAGAGTAAGGTCCGATGGCCAGGGAGTAGAGAAAAAACAAAAAAAAACTCCAGACGGCTGGAGAGAAAAAATAAAATCTGCAGGGGTTCCAGGCCACGGGACCGCCCAGTCCCCTCTGGGCATTCTACCTAGCATAAATGAAACAGTCCTCTTTGTATTTAGGGTTCTCTTAGAAGGACTTGATGATGGTGGTCATGTAGACTTCTGGCTTTTAATCCATCAATGTAGGACATCCCGGTGCTTTGATTAGGTGGTGATGCCGCAGATCGCCACCACAGAAAACCCAGAAAAGAAACAGAAGAGAGAGTAGGGGTCAGTACAGATTTTAGAGTCATCATGAATAGTTATTATAATGAATTGAATACACAGAGTATCAGGATTAGATGAAGCTGAAGTTATCAGAAAGCCATGTTAAAGTAATGTGTTTTCAGCAGTGTTTTAAAGTGCTCTACTGTATTGGCCTGGCGAATTCCTATTGGCAGGCTATTCCAGATATTCGGTGTATAACAGCAGAAGGCCGCCTCACCACTTCTTTTAAGTTTTGCTCTTGGAATTCTAAGCAGACACTCATTTGAGGATCTAAGGTTACAATTTGGAATATAAGGTGTCAGACATTCTGATATATAAAATGGGGCGAGATTATTTAAGGCTTTATAAACCTTAAGCAGAATTTTAAACTCAATCCTGAATGACACAAGTAACCAGTGTAGTGCCATCAAAACTGGAGAAATGTGTTCAGATTTTCTTTTCCTAGTTAGGATTCTAGCAGCTGCATTCTGCACTTGTTGCAAATGATTTATATCTTTATTGGGTAGTCCTGAGAGGAGTGCGTTACAGTAATCTAGTCGACTGAAAACAAAAGCGTGAACTAATTTCTCAGCATCTTTCAGTGATATAAGCGGTCTAACTTTTGCTATGTTTCTTAAGTGAAAAAATGCTGTCCTAGTGGTCTGATTAATATGTGGTTTAAAATTCAGGTCAGAGTCAATAGTTACCCCTAAATTCTTTACCTCCATCTTGACTTTTAATCCTAATGCATCAAGTTTATTTTTTAATAATCTCATTGTTTCCATTATTGCCAATCACTAAAATTTCTGTTTTCTCTTTATTTAGCTTGAGAAAATTACTATTCACCCAATTATGTCACAACCACTGTAATTCGTGCTTTAACGTATACATTTTCATCTCATGTACAACCTATCTCTCCAAGGGCAAGAGCATTGGAAAATGTATTGTGATGCAGAGTGTGTAAAGGGGGTGCAGCAAAAAAGCACTTACAGTAAACTCTCGTTTATCGCGGTTAATCCATACCAGACTCTACCGCGATAAATGATTTTCCGTGAAGTAGGATTCTTTATTTATAAATTGAATATTTTCGCAGTTAGAGCATATAAAAACCTGATTAAGACCTTCTAAATATGTTTTTTAACATTATTAGAGCTAGAAAGACATGAAATAACACCCTTTAGTCAAAAATTTAAACTGCGCTCCACAAGACAGAGATGACAGTTCCGTCTCACAAATAAAAGAATGCAAACATATCTTCCTCTTCAAAGGAGTGCGCATCAGGAGCAGAGAATGTCAGAGAGAGAGAGAGAGAAAAGCAAAAATCAATACAGCTGTTCGGGCTTTTAGGTATGCAAAGCACCGTCGGACAAAGCAGCTACAAAGAAGGGAGCAATGTGAAGGTATTCTTTCAGCATTTTTGAGAGGAGCATCCTTATCCTCTAGGCAAACAGCCTCTGTGCAACCAGCCCCTCTGCTCACACCACCTCCGTCAAGAGCAGAGAATGTCAGAGAGAGTGAGAGAGACAGAGAAAAGCAAACAATCAAAAATCAATACGTGCTGTTCGGGCTTTTAAGTATGCAAAGCATCGTGCGGGAAGCATATGGTATATAATTGAGGAGTTTTAATTAATACGTAATACGTGCTCTGATTGGGTAGCTTCTCAGCCATCCACCAAAAGCGTCCTTTGTATGAAATCAACTGGGCAAATCAACTGAGGAAGCATGCACCATAAATGAAAAGACTCATTGTCCGCAGAAATATGCGAACCAGCGAAAAATCTGTGATATATATTTAGATATGCTTACATTTAAAATCTGCGATGGAGTGAAGCCACGAAAGTCGAAGCGCGATATAACGAGGGATCACTGTACTTGCCAACACTTTAGAGAGACTTCAGCGCTACTGAAATCCATTGACGTGGTATGAGGCAGCCAGTGAGTCTCTGGAAGGATCCATCTTGGAAAATCTGAAAACCCATAAAAAGATACCCGTGCACACTTTAGTAAAGTGCACATAAAATTAGAGAATAATCCACTCATACTAAAATAGCTGCCATGTCACCTGCCCTATAGCGTCCCGGTTCAGCCTGAGCACACAAACAGGTATACTGACCCTTATGGTATGGATACTTATATTTCCATTGCCATTGAGTATTTTCCTTTTGTTGTTATGACCAAGTAAAATCCTTGTCTTGTGCCACTTCTCCCTGAAATCAATTTGTGTTCTAAACAGATCTCCCATTATAGTGTGGATGTATGTATTTTTTCATGGTGTTACTTCTGTCTCCTAATAAGCAGTGCTTGAGAGAAGTGGCAGTCTGAATGTGCAGGCATAAGGAATTGGTGGAAGATTGTGGTGGCACTGGAGGGCGGCCAAGGAACGAGAACATGGTTTCAGTCATATAATAAACTTTTGGGTCTATTACTACTTGCTTTCCAAATCAAAAGCTGTAAAAGTGAGTGTGAGTATCATATTTAGCAATTATTAAATCACATGTGAAACAAATTTAAAAGGAATCTCACAACTGTACATGGAATGTAGCTCCTTTTGGTTCATCACTAATATTGACTTAAAGAGAAGAGTTAATTACGTTTTACAGTAATAATTTAGAGGGATCTCTAAATGAATACTCTGGGGAAATTCTAAAAGACTGGAAAATGGCAAGTGATAATCTATTATAGAAAAAGAGTGATCGGATAGATCCAAGAAACTATAGGCCAGTAAGATTAACATGCATCACAGCTAAAGTAATGGGAGGAATTGTTAAGGAAAAGATTGAGCAACACACGGCAAGAACACAAGTTTTACTGAGCAGTCAGCATGGCTTCAGAAGAGGGAGGTCATGTTTTAACAACATGCTGGAATTCTATGAGGAAGCAACAAAAAGGATATGATCAAAGTGAAGCATATGATTTTATTTATCTGGACTTTTAGAAAACATTTGATAAGGTGCCACATGAGAGGTTGGGCATCAAACTAAAAGAAGTGGGAGTTCAAGCTGATGTTTGTAGATGGGTGCAAAACCGTCTCAGGCACAGGAAGCAGAAGGTGATGGTGGGAGTAACCTAATCAGAGTTGGCTGATGCTAAGATCAGTGCTCCACAGGGGTCAGTGCTAGGGCTGCTGCTATTTTTAATATATATATATATATATATATAATGTGGATAGTAATATTAATAACATACTCATTAAGTTTGCAGATGATGCCAAGCTAGGTAGACTGGCAGATTGTCTTGAAACCATTGAATCATTACAGAGGGACTTGGACAGTATACAGGCTTGGGTAGATTTGTGGGCGATAAAATTTAATCTAAGTACATTTAAAGGATTACATGTAGGAAGTAAAAATGTTACATTTGAATACACAATTTGAGGTCTGAAACAAAAGTACCCCTTATGAGAAAGACCTAGGAGCCGTAGTGGACTCAGCACTATCAACATCAGTTCAGAAACCATTAAGAAGGCTAACAGAATATCAGGTTATATAGCACAATGTGTGGAGTACATGTCCGAGGAGGTTCTGCTCAACTGTTATAATGCACTGGTTAGGCCTCATCTGGAGTACTGTGTGCAGTTTTGGTCTCCAGGCTACAAAAAGAGCGACTAGGCTGATGATGAGGAAAGATTAAAAGAGCTGAGCCTTTTCAGTTTAAGCAGAAGAAGATTAAGAGGTGACATGACTGAAGTGTTTAAAATTATGAAGGGAATTAGTACAGTGGATCGAGACTGTTATTTTAAAATGAGTTCATCAACCGAGACACAGTTGGAAACTTTTTAAGGGTAAATTTTGTACAAACATTAGGAAGGTTTCCTTCATACAGAGAACCATAGCCATGAATTACCGAGTAGTGTGATGGACAGTAAGACTTAAGGACCTTCAAAACTCAACCTGATGTCATTTTGGAAGAACTAATTGGATAGGCCTGGTGAGCTTTGTTGTTTTGAATGCCCTGTTCTCATCCAGAATGTTCTAATTTTATACAATGTAATTTGTTCCTTAACAATTGAGCCTTGTATGTTTATAACTGGAGAAAGAATATCTAAATAAACAATAATATTTTACATTGTGGCACAATGAAATGAAATTAACATTAAAATTCAGTGGTGACATGTTTTATGTGTTTTTACTATATTTTTAATTATTTTTGATTCCTCAAGCTTCATTATAATCATTTAGAAGGAAATATATTGTTTCTAATGGTGTTCCTGGTGAATTGCTTGATGCATTTGTCCACATGATTAGTATTAGTACTAGTGAACAAAGATACTGTATGTTCACAATTTGGTCCAACAGTGGATTGTTGAACACCTGAGGACCAGGGCCCTGTAAGGTTTATTATTTGCAAGTGTTTGGCTGCAGAGTTTTTGTTTTTTCTCCTCCACTGCTTCTGGGCATAACAATAATAAATTAAAGATTTGAAGAATCGATAGGTAATTGTTTACCTTTTAAATATTGTTGAAAATGGTTTTCTTATTTCAGTACCATATCTTATGTGTTTATGTGTTTTAATTGTTATACTGTACATGGTATTGTCATTTTTTGTAAAGTACTTTGAGCAACCTTCAGTGTATGAAATGTACTATATAGTAACACTTCTTATCAATAACACCATTACATGAATAACATGAGTTACTGATTGGTATTAAATAAACTTTTCTTAAATTAATCTTATAAAGAAATTTATAATTCAGAAAGCATTTGATAAGGTCCCACAGAAGAGGCTATTCATCAAACTAAAAGAAGTGGGAAATCAGGATGCTGTGTGTAGGTCGGTGCAAAAAATTGGCTACTACAGAAAGCAAAGGGTTACAGTGCAAAGATCTGATTTAGAATATATGGAAGTCGCATTGAGAGAAAATCTTTTAGACAAACACTACCACTAGTTCGTTTGAAATGTACAAGGGCTGATTGAAAAGTAATAAAACTGAATTTTGATTTTATTCAGAATCAGATTACTCCACAGGCTCAGAATATTTTACTCTTTTGAAGTAGCTTCCGTTACACTGAATATATTATTTACAACAATTCAAAACAATTTAAAAACAAAAAGTAACAGACTGTTTTGCAAAATCACTTGTATTGATGCGGCCGAGGTGTTTCTCTCTTCTTCATCCGAAGAGAACTTCTTTTCCCCATAGTTGTTGATTTCCTACCACTCCTTCCAAGCTCAATGCAAAATTCAATCAAACACCTCTGCCATACTCTCGTGGTAACGTCTTCTTCATACACCATGAAAACATATACAAGGTGCTTCCACTCGCTCGTGAGAAAAATACGGTGGTCCAATTGCAGGTTCACACACGTCGATGTATGCCATTCACAAACACCTGCATGGCATTCCAATGTCTACCTCCATGAAAGAGAAATGGGGACAGTCTCATTACTTTTCAATCAGCCCTCATACATACAGTATTATTAGGAATAAGAGTGGTGAGCTCCAAACCTGCGCACTTACTTGTACAATGACTGTCTCAATCAGAACTAGGGTAGGAGTGAATATGCTCATCTGTTTAGGACATTCTGCCAAGTATATAGCTATAGCCGACACAAAGAACAACTAAAAATGTAGACGTTAGAGACTGGTCTGTCAAAGCAATTTAGGGTACTTCTAGATGTATATTTTTCTATTAAGATTCAGTCATTCCAATAAAAATCTCCTCATTGTTGGTGGTCTGGCCTTGTTTTTTTCCTGAAGTATAAATAAAAGTCAACATTTCTCATTAAATCATTCAGTAATTCAAGGAATATTACTTTATAATTGGCTATCTTGAGAAACACCCATTTCAGTTTAAACAGGCATACACTGAAGTACAAAATTATGCAGAGAGATCAGAGGAAGTGCAGTAGATATAGACAAACTAATGGAGGGAATGTACTATACAGGGCAGCTTGATAACAGATACTTTTCTTCTTATCAGTTCTTTGTGAAACATCCAAACAATCTGGCATTCTACAAGAACATCTTAAGTATTCAGAAGGCTTGATGTGGCCATTTGTTCAACAGAGATTTGTCTTTTATAAACCTCTTAAGCCCTGCTAACTTGTAAATTGGCCACCACATATGGGAAAATAATAAAAATAATATTTAAAACAATCCGCATGGGAACCCTTGACCAACAGACCTCTCCTCTTGGTTAGACAAAAAACATATCCAGCTCCTTCCTAAAAATGTTATTTAAGCTCTCTTGATGGGTACAGGAAGAACATTTCATAGGTTATAAATGTTCTGGGGTTAGGGGTTGGGGGTGGTGGAGCGGATTATTTAGTATGAGAAACTCCAAATGAAAGAGAGCAGATATTGCCTGCAAGATAAACTGTTAAAATGTATTTTGCCTTTAAAGTACCAGTCTCCAAAAATAAAATTTAGGGATTGTAAAGTTTAGAAAAGTTTCTTGGTTAAATATCTTAACTACGTGTTTGCTTCACTGTCATCTCATTGATTGTGGTGTGCTTCTCACTTTTAGCCAACAGGACAGTTGGTCTTATTTGAACTGCTTCAGCATGTCTAGCATCTTTACTCATTCATTTTTCAACTTGCTTGTCCAGTTCAGGGTTATGAGGAGCTAATGCCCATCATGGTATCATTGGGGACAAGGTGGGAACCAACCCTGGATGGGGCACCAGTCCATAGCAGGTCACACTCCTAATTACTCATCAGAAGCTAAATTGGAGTTGCCAGTTAACCTCACAAACATCTTTGGGATGTAAATGGAAAATCAGAGTACTTGGCGAAAATGGACACAGACAGGGAGAGAGTGTATAAAGACCACACAGGCCGATTTCCTGGGTAAGGATCTAAATTCAGGACGATAAAGCTGTGAGGCTTTCAGAAGACTTGTATTACAGTTTATTTGTATTTTAGCAAAGCTTTTAATGTGTGACACTGTCATTTACAATTTGGTGACTAAATCTGTAGATAACTAACGATGTAGCACAAAAGTTGAATTATGTGAATGCAGGTTGCCACTCATCGTGAATTAAAAAAATATATAAATTAGCAGATGTCTTTTTTCAAAATAGGTTGTAACATCTATAAAAAACAAGAATACACAAGTCTGAAAAATTGTGTTCCAATGGGAAAACTCGATTTATTGCCTTGAGGATGGGATATTCTCAAAATGTAACAAGATGGGTCAGGTCTGTAATGCTCATGCATTCAGCAAGGTGGTGTTGCTGTTCTCCAAATGGACATGTTGTTCTGCAGGTAGATTTTTATTTCCTGGGAACTAAGCGAGATGGCCACCTACTTCCTGGCCAAAAAAGACAATAAGCATGTGAGCTGTGGCTCATCCTTCAAATTCTGCAAACAGGCATATGCTATAATCCTACAAAGGATACCTTGACCCCATTATTTTCCCATAATATTGAAAAAAGCTTTCATATTTCACATGGCTGAAGGAGTATTCCTCAATCCACAGTTAAAGAATGCAAGCCTTTAGCAATCCCATCACAAACACAACTGTTGTGCTTAGGATTGGACACGAGGTATTCAAAGACCAAAAGTAAAGAGCAGACTGCATCAGGAGGTTGAAAAGCTAAGAACGTCTGGACTAGACAAAAGAATAATCAGAAATATAGTCCAACATCTGAAGCCAAACTGTCAAAATAGTGTTAGTACCCAAAGTTCATAAGATCACCATGTTTGCCTGATTATGATGTCATATTTAAATGCCTGTATATGGCACTGTTATAGGCTATAGTCATCCATGTCTGTGTGAAAATTTTGAGACTCTTACTAATAATTTTTAAGTATATTATTTTTTTGGCCACGATTCCTTGCAAATGTCCCACTCAACTACGATTTCTATTTACCAATTATACTTTGACATTTTTATTGACTAGATCTTAGCTTTATATTCTCGGGCATGGCTTCACACTTTGCTTTCATCCTTCAACATCTGGTCATACTCACAACTACACCGTGGCCTTTTCTGGAGGATACTGTACCTCTATATACAGGGTGGTCCAGATCAAATTATGCAGATCCAGATCGTCTGGATGACTTTGATTTATGCGGGGATGATTCCACAATTCTTCATGTCGTCAGTTTGCACACTTCTCGATTGTCCGGGATTTTTCGGGTGATTTTCTATGTAAAAAACTTAATATGTTATAGTGTAATGAAAATTGCATAATTAGATATGGACCACCCTATATAATATATATATATATTGTCAGGGATGCCAGGGGCCATGACCCGGCCGGGACGTCATGAGGGACCGGATGTGGGTCTGTGCCCACCCTGGATCACGTGGGGGTTGCCTTCTGGGTTGCGCTGGGGACCCCCTGTAGGGGCCCGTGGTCACCGCCAGGAGGCGCCCCAATGCCTTGGGGACCTGTTACCCCAGCACTTCCACCACACCAGGAAGTGCTGGGGGGAAGATTTAGGACGGCGCCCGGAGAGCAGCCGGGAGGACAGCTGGCACTTCTGCCACCCTGGGGTGTGGTCAGAGGAGGAATGCCGGGAACACCTGGTGCTCATCCGGGAACCATATAAAAGGGGCCGTCTACATTCATTCGAGGCTGGAGTCGGGAGGTGGAAGGACGAAGCTCAGGAGAGCTGTGGAGGCGGCCCGAAGAAAGGCATTGTGGCCAGGATTGTGTGATTGGGGTAATTGTGCACGTGACTGCGGTCTGAGTGACCATTGGACTGTGTCTTAGTGACATCATAGTTGTAAATAATATTGTAAATAAACGTGTGGTGGTTGAGAAACAACATGTCCGCCTGTTTGTGTCCGGGCCGAGTTCATAATATATATATATATATATATATAAAAAATCCAACAACTGTCTGTCTGCTTTTCCAAAGAGAACTAGTTAACGGATTTAGATCATATTTTTCCTATAAGTTGCTTGAACATTAAGGTTGATTTTGTGACTTCTCTCATTCCACTATGTATCATAGTTCACTTGTGGTACAGATTTATTTGCATGAATCTGAGAGACATACAAAAGGCCGAGGGGAGGGACCTCCTCATGCACACGCCAGATTCGAGGCGTGTACCTCACCTCCACTTAGCTAGCGAACGACAGAACTGCTTAACGGATTTAGATTGGGTTTTTTTCTATAATTTGCTTAAACGTTCCGGTTGATTTTTGCGAATTCTCTCATCGTGCTAAGAATCATTGTACACTAACAGGAGCGATATATTCACACTAATCCAAGAGAGGCTGTGGGCCGAGGGGAGGAGGAAGCATGACGTCAGGAGTGGGCAGCCGGGCAGGGCCCTTCTTACTGTCCTTTTTCACTAATATGCAAGTGGAGCCACAGGGAACGGCTAGTAGTATATATAGTACATATAGTGGTTATGTGGTGAAGTAACAAAGCATACCACTTCCTTTTTATTTGACTGGAAATGGGTGTAGCAAATGTAATTAACCGAGCATCTGCCATGAAACAAAAGCGCAAAATGGTGACTAAAAATGGTAGTGACATTTACAAATATACATTTAAAACAAACCATCCATCCATCCATTCATTATCCAACCCACTATATCCTAACTACAAGGTCACGGGGGTCTGCTGGAGCCAATCCCAGCCAACACAGGGCGCAAGGCAGGAAACAAACCCCAGGCAAGACATCAGCCCATCGCAGGGCTAAAACAAACCAACAATGTGAAAATTTGTAAATAAATAAAAAATAATGAAAAATTAAAGAAAATGTTCCAAAACATTTACAGCAGCAACTACAAATGTTTTATTAACCCCTTGAATATTCTGCTCTGATCAATACTACAGTACCTTGGAGACTTGGCCCAACAGTCTAATTGCCTCAATAATGGACTACATGTAGACAGGGCCAGATCCAGGAAAATGACCAGAGCAGGCAAGTATTTTATCCTCTGTCTCTTTTTATATGAAAATGCTGGCAGCATTCTTTTTAATATCTTTATTGCATTTTTCTAACGTTCAAAAAAATGGACAGCTTACATAATTGAATTAATGAAGAATAAAAATAGATGGTCATATATACAGTATTTTCCTTTCAACCCATTCATGAAATACATTGGAACCCCACATGAATTCAGTTTTAGCCCCAAGACCCAGCAGCTTCCTGATTTTTTCAAAAATCGTGCTTATTGCAAAACTGATGTGAAGTTGGGGGTAACCTTTTCTAGACTCTTCCTTAATTTAAGTTCTTCCTGATATCAGCACTCAGCAACATTTGACTTGTGTCTGTCCACATTCAAAGCGTTTTGAATATACAGTACTTCTACAGCGTTGTACCTCTTCTGAAATCCTGTGCCTTCACTTTTGCAAATATAATGTATATATATATTTATTTCCAACAGAATGCAGAGTGGCCTAAAATAAAAAAAGAAGAAAAAAAACAGTGTTAGACTTGTATGCCTAACTGACGCTGTTTTCACAGTTTATTTGGTCTATGTACATGCAAAGCTCTGATCAATCTTAAATTGTTGAAGCAATCTTCTATTAAGCATTTTCAATGCTGATGTGACTTCTGTAAAGACAAAGAGTAAAACGGACAAACTGGGCTACTTACTGAAAGGACAAAATCAGACAGTAGACTGACAATGTGATCTGTAATATACATAGGTTTAGATAGAAATTTTTCACGTATCTATTACAAGTAGGAGTTCTTTAACTATACATGGACATGCTTCCCAGTGTTTTACTTACCAATAAATATTTTATTTGAATTTACCCATAACTGATTCTGGCAGTGTTTATCCTCTAAATGATCTGAACTACACCCAGAAGTTTTATTGACATCACAGATCAGATATACAGTAGCCAGTTATGCTGAGAATAATAATGTAGTATCGTCATCCATTTTTCTAACACACTTATCTAGGGTTGTGTGGTGGCTGGAGCTGGAGTCTATCCCAGCAAGCATCGGACAATGAGCAAGAGTGATCCCTGAAGAGCAACACTATTCTATCACAGGATGAGCATACATACACACGCTCCTTATTGTGAGACAGTAGCGCTACCACTGCCCCACCATGCCCCTTTAGTATCATCCTATCACATTAAATACAGTATATAGGGGTGATTACTAAGAGTTTGTAATTTTGCTTTATAGTGATGCCTTCTATGCCAGTGAGACCTGGAAGGTGTCAGCAAACGTCAACAAGAAGCCTCAAGTCTTTCAACAGAGGTGCCTCCACCAAGTCCTAAAGATCCAATATTTCAAACACATCACCAATGAAGAGTTGCTTCAAAGGAGTGGCTCAACCAAAGACTACGACTGGCTGGCCACATCCTTCACATGGTGAACAATCAGATCGCTAAGGTAAGTAATGAGGTGGACACCTCCTCGCGATAAACAACTACAAGGTGTGATATCCCGTGTGGTGGGAAGTGGCCCCAGCCTACACTCCGGACATCTGATAGTACATGAACCGAACGGGATCAGTGGAGAGAGGAGACAGAGACAAAAATTGAAGGGTGAATGGTGCAAGTTTATTTACAAGAGTGCTGTACAAAAAAAAAATGCAGTAGTGTCAGGTGGGCTTTGAGACACAGTCCTTCAACACTGACACTTCAAAGAGAAATAAAAACAAACAAAAAGGAAAAATATGGTGTATTTACAAAAACAGTGCACTCCTACAAAAACCACACACACACGCTCCAATAATGAAGGTCGCCTTCTTTTATCCCTGGTTGAAGACGTTCCTCCAGCAGGAAACAAAAATGCACAAAAAAAAGTGTGCATATACAAAAAAAAAAATTGCACCAAAATCAAAAACTATCCCAGCACCAAATAAATATATATACCTCCACCAAAACGATCACTAGGAGATATACAACTCTATATACAAAAAGAATATATACAAAAGCCGCCAAAACTACGTACAACTGCTCCTCCAAATAATTCAGCAGTGCTTACTCCTACCTCGCTCTTAGGTCCACTGACGACCCCTGTTGGCCGGTAACTCTTTAAATATAACCGGCAAGATTGTCTACCTCATGCAGGTATCTCGTTAGGCGATAGCGCGTTCACGCCACGCGCCGTGACAAGTCCCGAGCAACTATGTATTTAACACCAAACTCCTGCGGGTCACGCGCGCGTATAAACCCTCCGGTACATCTAACGGCTATGCTGAGCTCAAATACAGTGGAACCTCGGTTTACGAGTAACTTGGTTTACGAGTGTTTTGCAAGACGAGCAAAAAATTTTAATAGATTTTGACTTGATAAACGAGCGATGTCTTGCAATACGAGTAGTATGGATACACTTTGTCTGCTGAGCGTCATGTGATCACAACTGAGCTGATGGTTCTTCTCTCTCTCTCCTTATCGCGATCACCCAGCGCCTCTTTCTCTCTCTCTCCTTATCTCGCTCGCTCGCTTGCTCAGCGCGTCTTTTTCTCTCTCTCCTTATCTTGCTCGCTCGCCCAGTGCGTCTCTCTGTTTACAGGCGTCTCTCTCTCTCCTTATCTCGCTCGCCCAGTGCCTCTCTCTGTTTACTACAGCATTGTGACTGTGTGTGTGTGCGCTGTGAAGTGCGAGTCCCCATCTTGCTCCCCAAAACACGAAGCTGAGTCTCAGTACTTTAACACCAGCTGAATAAACACCAGCTTTATTCAGCTTGAAACAGCAACAGCGCTGTTATTTATTGCAGCGGGATCTTTATAATGTTCCTTGATCTTTTTGGATGCGCTTATACGGCGAACTGCTACAGCGCTGGGAGACTGCGATTGCTTTGGGACACTCTTCCGCGTGTCGTCCCATTGGGTTGAATCCCACATGAGTTTAGAAACTCACACCAGCCATGATTCTTTTTAAAGGTAAAGTGCAGGTTAATTTGTATTATGTATTTTACTTTATATTTTGTATTAATCATTTTTATATGAATAGTTTTGGGTTGTGGAACGAATCATCTGAGTTTCCATTATTTCTTATGGGGAAATTCACTTTGATATACAAGTGTTTTGGATTGCGAGCACGTTTCCGGAACAAATTATGCTCGCAAACCGAGGTTCCACTGTATATCTGTTGCCGACTCACCAGTAACTTAACCATTTTTTTAACGTTATGGGATCCCTATCTCTAATTCAAACAAATGCCGGCTTTCTCTTTTAGGTGCGCCGCACTTTAAACCGCCTGCACTGGGCAGGCTGTGAGGACACCGGAGTGTAAAAATGAACACGTGCGGTGGAGCCCGTACTGGCCATTATACCGGCCCCACATGTGTCCTGACACACCGCGCCTCACAGTGTTCAGACGCTAGACAGCCCTGCTTTCCCGTGACAGCGCCCTCAACACACAAATGGTAAGCGCTCTTCCTTACAACCATATAAATGCCGCTGCTTTGATTTTAAGTTTGCTTCAACTTAAATTTGGTACTGTGCGACAACAGGATGCCTCTGAATTACATGGAGAAGAAATGAAGGCACTGAAGACCACATGGGATGATGCTGAAGCACTCACCCCAAGATCGGAACTGCCGGAAAACCCCTGTTGCTTGATATACCATATAGCCTGGGAGAATCTAAGTCTAAGTAAGTAGGTTTTATAGCGAAACAATGAATCTTTAAACTTTCTTGGGCAGAGTTCTTTATAACACGGTTTCACACATGGCCGTTTGAGAACAAACTTAGGCTCAATTCAGATATGTAATACCACCCCAAGATGAAAGGGGGCACTGTTGCTAATGATAATATCTCTTCCCTCCACAGCTCAGAGGAGACTCTCAATGAGGGCAAATGACCCCACTCTCATCACCCAGAGGGTGCCTACCCCTTCCTGTCATAGAATTATAAAGTCAGATATACTCAGAAGGAGGACATCCATCTTGGACCCGAGCTAGACCCTGCTCTTCAGAGCTACTTCAGTTAAAAAGGCTTAAGTTGACATGTTCATGGCAGTTTCGAGTGCACCATTGCCTTTCTGTTTGTTTTCAAAGATCTTTTTTTATTTGAAATGCCTTGCAGTAAACTGGGTGGCCTTGTAGGCACCCTAGCTATTCGTTTGGACACTTCCAGTCACTCAGCATCCACAACAGACTTGCACTACCCCCTTACTTTCAGTGAAACATTTCCAATCCCAGCCTTTGGTAATTTGGTGAAGTGTCTGCTCCATTTGTTTTTTCAAGTATGTATTGAATTCATTGTATCACTCTCCTGAACTGCTTTTAATGGTTATAATAACTAAGAGCTATACGCCAGAAAATGTTACATTTTTACTTAATTGCACATTTTACATTTAAATATATACCCTCTTCTGCACTGTGCTGGCACCCTGTGTAGAGATTGTTTCTGCTTTTCACCCTGTGCATGCTGGGATTGGCACCAGCTTCCCCGCGACCCTGTTCAGGATTAAGCAGTTTTCTAAGATACATGGATGGTTGGCAATACCCTCTAAAATGATTCAGACCTAATAGCAGAAGGGCTTTTAAATCCGACTTAATTGTGCATTTGACAACATTTTTGAATATAAAGAATCAGTCATTAAAAGTGTTACAGTAATCCCTCCTCGATCACGGGGGTTGCGTTCCAGACCCCCCCGCGATAGGTGAAAATCCGCGAAGTAGAAACCATATGTTTGTATGGTTATTTTTATATATTTTAAGCCCTTATAAATTCTCCCACAGTTTATCAATATTCCCCGCAGAGTTATACAGCATAATCCCTTTGTATTCTCTTAGATATTAGGAAAGATACATTGAAATTATGTATGTAAACACACTGTTT
This sequence comes from Polypterus senegalus, assembly GCF_016835505.1. Classification (NCBI taxonomy): domain Eukaryota; kingdom Metazoa; phylum Chordata; class Cladistia; order Polypteriformes; family Polypteridae; genus Polypterus; species Polypterus senegalus. Next base: position 238,410,840 of record NC_053155.1, read on the forward strand.
ATATACAGTAAAACCTAAATATTATTTTAAAGATATTAAGTGTCTCCGATATCACATATGTTACAGCCATTACGATAGACTGGCCACCAGCAATAAATACGTTCAATGCAAGAAAAATTGTATACAGTAAATGTGTGTACAGTGACACTAAACGTACGTACATGTACTACGTACTGTAAGTAGAAAATTAATTATGGTTACTCACCAACAATGACACGATGACTTGTCCGATAACGATGAGTTTAATTTTACTGCACAACAAAGGAGAGCGTTGCAGCTTTTCTAAAGGAGCCTCTTCAGGCAACTGTATAGCACCGCCGTTGTTCTTCTTCCGGCAGTCTTCAATCCAAATCCCTAAAGCAGATTCCATCCAGACTACTGCCTTATTACATCCACTTACAACTCGTTTTGCACCCTGGTTAAAAGGACACTGCGGCCGTAGATCTTCTATTCCTTTCCTACTTTTTAAATAAAAAGAATCGTAGCCTCATTGATGCCGTAATGGCATCCTACAGCGGTGTAGCTTTTCCCTTCCTTCAACAAATCCAAAACTTTTACCTTTTCGGCAATCGTTAACATCTTCCGTTGGTGCTTGGGCAAGGCCCCTGAAGCAGTAGCAGATCGTTTTGGAGCCATAATGAAGGGCTTGACTACGCACAAAGATAAACACAAAAGAGCACAAAAGTTAACTCTTTACACAGCGAAACACGTTGATACTGAATGAGAGAGACGAGACTTCCTGGTTAACACCACGGAATTGAATTCGGCGCTCCGTCGCTGAGCCATTCAGCACACAGGAACTTAACTGCATGCTCTGATTGGTTAGCTTCTCAGCCATCCTCCAATAGCGTCCCTTGTATGAAATCAACTGGGCAAACCAACTGAGGAAGCATGTACAGGAAGTAAAAAGACCCATTGTCCGCAGAACCCGCGAAGCAGCGAAAAATCCGTGTTATATATTTAGTTATGCTTACATATAAAATCCGCGATAGAGTGAAGCCGTGAAAGTTGAAGCGTGATATAGCGAGGGATTACTGTACAGTTATTTTAATCAGGAAAGTACACAAGGGTGTCAGTGTGTAAGAAGACTGATATGAGAGTCCACATTTGTTTCACTTTGTTTACACTGACACCATGCTAACTTTAGGGTGAATTTCAAAACACGTGTGTTTTGGTCAACAACAACATTTATTTACATAGCACATTTTCATACAAATAATGTAGCTCAAAATACTTTACATGATGAAGAAAAGAGAAAAAAAAGACAAAGTAAGAATTAAAATAAGAGAACACTTATTAACATAGAATAAAAGTAAGGTCTGATGGCCAGGGAGGACAGAAAAAACAAACAAACAAAAAACTTCAGACGGCTGGAGAAAAAATAAAATCTGCAGGGGTTCCAGGCCACAAGACCGTCCAGCCCTCTCTTGGCATTCTACCTAACATAAATGATCAGTCCTCATTGTATTCAGGGTTCTCATGGAAGGACTTGATGATGATGGTCATGTGGACTTATGGCTTTTAATCCATCAATGTCAGTCTACAGCCAACAATAATCAGCACAATAATTTTACTCCCATTATTTTGAAAATATGCCCTTAATGCAAAAACAATTCCATTCATAGAATATGGTGTTGTTGAATATTTTAGGGGGCGGCACGCTGGCGCAGTGGTAGCACTGCTGCCTCGCAGTAAAGAGGGTTCGCTTCCCGGGTCCTCCCTGCTTGGAGTTTGCATGTTCTCCCCATGTCTGCGTGGGTTTCCTCCCACAGTCCAAAGACATGCTAGTTGGGTGCATTGGCGATCCTAAATTGTCCCTAGACGGTGTGCCCTGCGGTGGGCTGGCGCTCTGACCAGAATTTGCTCCTGCCTTGCGCCCTGTGTTGGCTGGGATTGGCTCCATCAGACCCCCGTGACCCTGTGTTGGGATATAGCGGGTTGGACAATGACTGATTGACTGACTGAATATTTTAGAAGGCCGTGATTTATTTAGTAGTGTAAACTGAATGTTGAGATGTAATGGTCAGTCTGCCCAGTCAGTTATAGAAGTTTTGGTTACTAAAACTCTCAAGTCTTCTTCATTGGAAGCTGCAACCTTTCTCACAACCTCAAGCTAGCTCGGTTATCACTTGTAATTTCCCTTCTTCCACCATGTAAACAAGTATGACCACAATTAAATAAGCTAGCATAAACTATTTACAGAAGATGAAAAATATTTCTTTAAAGGGATGCCCTCAGTTGTCAGAGTGTTAATTTGACAAGTACTTCCAAGTCAGTTTTAAAGGCTCTTGAATTTCAGTGCAAGTCTGAAGGACAGGGCAAGAGAAGGTTAAGTGGCTCAATGTTACACTTTCTAATCAGTAGCTGCAGTTCCTACTTCGGGTTTGATTGACTACAAACTCTTAAGCACACTGTACAACACCTCAAGAATGTGAGCAGCTCCTTTAATTCACCGTAGTAGAAGATAGACCCATCTTCTATACAGCAAGGCCTCTCATCATTCTTAGGAAAATCATTCCCACCTGTTGGAATGTTGTTGGCAGAACTACCTGGAGACATCTGCTCTTCTCATTCAAATGCTTTTGAAATACTCCTACAGTGTTTGAAAGACTGTATAGAGATATAACAGCTACTGTTTGCTTTTTGCTGTAGATGGCTAAAAGCACTTGTGTATGGGACCACTCTAAAGGAAGGTGGGGTTGATAGATGTTGACCCTAAAAACAACTGAGGGCATTTTAAAAACAGCCTGTCATTCATACTAAGCCTGCGGAACAAAAGCTAAAAGGCTTGGTTTCCTCTAGGGTTTCTGCTAAATGCATGCCTTGCGTTTGCAATTCCCGAAACCACTAAAAATGCCCTTCAGCATTTAATCCTTGAAAGAGAAATGCACACTTTGGTATCCTGCTTAAAGTGTTTTTGTTTTCCCTAAAAGTGAAGTGTTGAAATCGTAGTCACTGCTCAAAAGCTAAGGAGTACTTGGTGAGAATGACACCACAAAGGTGCTGAGATTTCCAGCTCATTACTTAAAAGGAGCTTTGTGCTTCTGCTGCATGTGCAGATTAATTTATAATCGACCTGTCACACATAACTGCCGACTATAATTAAAGTAAAAGGTTCTGTGTTCAGTAACTCACTGTGCGCCCCTGAACCGATCACTTAACCAGTTCACTGTTCACACTGTGTGATACGAGGGAGAATCAGAAAACAAAGGCAACTTACTCTTTAATACCATCAGTGGTGAGCAAATGAATGAACATAACATTTATATCACTTCTCTATATAGTCTCCTTACAGGTCGATGTACTTCTTATATCATCCACTGACTTGGAAGAAGAAGCTTTTTGGCTGCTCCCAAATTTAGATCTCATCACTTATAGGTGAACCCGCAACTGCAAAGATTCTCTTTATGTAAATCGAAGATGTGATAGTCACTGGGTGCTAGATCAGGGCTGTAGGGGAATGTGAAACACGTTCAAACTACAGCTGTTGCATTGAGCCGCTCCATGGGGATGTGCGTTGTCAAGACTGTTTTTCACAACAAATTGCAGGTTTCAGTTCCTCTCTTACAATAGGACAGTACGTTGCACTGGTCACTGATTGTGTTGGTGAAAATACTCCAGAATAGGAGCTGATCATGTCCCAAAAGAAGGTCATCATGACTTTATTGGCAGAGAGCTATGGTATGAATTTCATCTTTACTGGAGATGACAGGCGTTTACAATTTTATGCTTAGTCTCTTGCTTTGAGGCTCGTAGTGATTGATCACGTCTCATCTCCAGTGACAATCTGCTCCAAACATTTGCATGTTCCTCATAACGTTTCAGGAATTGCGCTGTTGCTTGTGTAGATCAGTAAGCTGTTTGGGTACCCATCTTGTACAAACTTTACAGTACCACAAGTCGTCATGCATCATAGCTGATATTAAAATGTGGAGCTGCTGTGGATAATGTAATTTGTCAGTCTTCTCTGATGAAGGCGCTCGCCATGTCAATGTGGTGTGTGATCAGACTTTGTAAGCATTGTTGCTTACATTTTCCGCTTTAAACCTTTCTACCCATTCATAAACGAATCGTTTCATGCTGATTTCACGTCCGTACTTAGCCAATCCCGCAGTAGAGAGTCCATGTTCATTTGACTTTGACTTCAACTAATGGCAGAGCACTATGCTGATCATGTTTGGACTACCCATAAGCCATTGTGAACATTTGGTATCGTGTCAGCATCTACCTGTTGAGGTTACCACGTAATTTTCAAATTGCCTTTACTTTTTGATCTGCCCTCATTATCATCACATCTTAATTACAGTATTTCATATTTCATGTTTATTTATTGATAACTAATAAATAGTAAAAAAAAATAAAAGTTTTACTCATTTATAATTTAGGCATATAGGAAATATGAGCTGAATATGGAAACGGATGATCCGCTGTGGCAACCCCTAATGGGAGCAGCCAAAAGAAGAAGGAAATATGAGCTGAACTGAATATGCCAGTTCTCATGCTCACCGTAAGGAAAGGCAAAAATACAAACTGAAAAAAGTCACACTCGACATTTTAATGCTAAACCAAATATCAAAGTCAAAGCCAGCAAAAAGGGTCTTGAACACTAATTGTAATACACCAACAACAACCATGCAAGATTTTTTTTTAATTTAGCCACATACTGGGATGATCAGAACGTCATGAGAGTCATGACAGTGATGACGTCAGCATTGTTACCCTCCAAGGGATGCTGCATAGTTAGATTGTGTCAACCGCTCCCGAAAAGGTGGCGTGCAGAGAAGATGAAAAAAATGATAAACACAAAGAAAACAACTTCAGAAATAAATACTATTATAATAAGCGGATTAAGTGACCTAAGAAACCTATATAATGATAAAATTTATTAAAGACAGAGGTCAGGAAGATGGAAAAAAAATGAACAAACACAGATGATTAAACCATTCAAGTTTTCTTTTTAAAACAATCATAAATGTTAGTATTAATAAACTTACAACTGATTAAATTCAAGACGATCATAATTATAAAAAACATCAAAAGGTTAGTATAACAAAATTGTAAGAAGTAAAATGTGATGTGAATCTTTTATTTCAATGAAACAGCTTAAGCAACTATTCCAGATTGGTTTAGATTTGGGTTTTTCAAGGAGCAACAGAATAATAAAAATAAATGAAAATAAATCCTGCAAAAGACACAGCACCTAACAAGATGCCAATGACGTGTTGAGTTGACTGCTGCCATTAAACTGATGTGGCACAAGTGCTCCCGGAGTTGAACAGGAATGCATCCAACATTGGCTATTGTCTTATATCCTCCAATGAAGAAAATAGTTGGATGGATGCTTTCATTTTGTCTTTAATAAATAGCAAATATTAATAATTACATTTATCGATCCATTATTCCTTAACAGCAAGGAATGATTATAACTAAAACATTATTTTTAAGTCCCATAAGCCATAAAATAAAATATAAACATTACAATCTCCTGCACACTAGCAGTTATTATAGACATCTTGTGCTCTATATCTACAACACATTAAAATAGAGAATTGTAAGATTGTGTGAGTTTAGCATTGCATTTTATGTACAAATCACGGGTAAATGAAGCCATATTAATGTTAAACTTGGACTGCTTAATTTGGTACTTGGCCAAATAAAATGACAGCCAAATAAATTTCTTCTTTGCATGCAAGACCATCAGGATATCTGCTTACTGTATATTTTTGTTAACAAAATTAATGAGTGTTTATTTTGGTTTATCAAAGTGAGCATTTATTCAGATAAGTTTGTAGCCAAAGACAAAGTCTTTTGAAAGAAAAAGTCATTATAACTGGATAAGTTACAGTAACATTAGGCACATTGACATTTTCACATAGTTGAGAAATAAATACTTGATATTAGACTCATTTATCACAATATAAAATATCAATAAACATTCAGTAATTTTATAACAATTATAGAAACCTTGCCAAATAATAGACATTGGTTTGGTATAATATAGATAGACAAAAAATAAGTCAATTTATTCGAAACAGGATTTAAATGCATGCCTTCTTCAATTGTCCAAATTCAAATAAAAAGTATTAGGGACAGAGGACTGATATTGGGAGTGTGTTGTATGCAGACATAAGTTTTAATGTGGATCTTCTTAATCTATGTATCTAACAGCCAAATACCATGAAATCTCCCGATCCATGAGGATTTGGGACTTGAAATTTGGAATGTAGGTTACCCTTAGCCCATAGGTGCTTGCTAAGAAACGATTTTAAAAATTTCGTGCTCCAAGTACAAAATTTATTATGGATTTTTAGACCCGTTTGTATGTCTGTCTGCTTTTCACGAGAGGACTACTTAGCAGATTTAGAATGGGGTTTTTTTTTCTATAATTTGCTTGAACATTCTGTTAATTTTGCAACTTTCTCATCGCATTAAGTATCATAGTTTGCTTGCGGTACCGATTTATTAACGCGTATCCGAGAGAGACAGGAAGGAGGGTGGGGCCCTCTTCATTCACACGTCTGCCTTGGGGTGTAACCTTAACTCCGCTTTGTTAACAAACGAGAGAACTACTTAATGGATTTAGATCTTTTTTTTCTATAATTAGTTTGAACATTCCGATTGATTTTGCGACTTCTCTCATTGTGCTAAGAATCATAGTTTGCTTGCAGGAACAATATATTCGCACTAATCCGAGACAGAGGCTGTGGGCTGAGGGGAGGGGGAAGAGTGACATCAGGAGTAGAGAGCTGGGTGGGGCCCTCCTCACTGTCCTGTTTCACTAATACACGGGCAAAGCCGCGGGGGATGGCTAGTAATATTATAAAGGTGTGTTTACACACGGATATTATAGCTATGGGGGATTTTAATTACTCACATCTTAACTAGGCTATCTTACAAAAGTGGAGCACAGGAGCGGGAGTGTTTATATGTAGTCAGTGGCTGTTTTTTAGCACAATATGTTAAAGCACCAATATGAGGGAGAAGTGTATCTAGATCTAGTTAGGTACAGAGGTGATTAAATCATTAGGGTCTACTGACCATAATATAATTTGATTCACAGTGTTTTGACAGAGCCCATATGTAAAGACTAAAATAGTAAAGTTTAACTTCAGTTGGGCAAAAAGTCTAAAAGTGATAAATGTGGATAAGCTTTAAACTGTCAATGAATAGTGGAGAAGGGTTTAAAAATGTTTTACATCTTATGCAGGACACGTTCACCTGAAATATAGAAGCAATAAGAAATTAATGAAAACAGTTTTGTAAGGCATATAAGACAAATAACTCCAGTGCTAACCGTAGGGCATATGAGAACATGAAAGCAACCATTGAAAGGGATACAAGGAAAACTAAAAGGTAGTAAAATATTGCAGTAAAGGTGAAAGACGACCCAAAAAGATTCTTTTGGTATTTTAGTAGTAAAAGATTGGTCAAAGAGGAGAAGACATGCATCAGAAACACTACATGTGAATAAAGAAGTTTACAAGAACCACTAGGTGAGAACTAACATATACAGATAATGAAAAATCAAATGCTGTACACATAAATTTTTTTCACATGTGAAGAAGTGAATAACCTTGCAGAAGTGGCAGAGTCTTAGAAATTGTAAAAAAAAAAAGAAAAGCTGCTTGCATTAGAATGGTTGAAATCAGACAAATAGCTGGGAATAAATAGCATTTATCCTCAAGTGCTTAAGCGAGGACATCCTGTATATAATTCTTTGATACAGGGGAAATTCCTGAGGACTGGAAATAGTAAGTATTATTCAAGATTCAACAAGTTTATTGTCATACGCACTGTAAAAAAAAAATAATGGTTCCAACCCATGTAGCAAAATTCTTATTTTGCCAGTCTCCCTTACACCAAAACAATAAATTAAATAGAAGTTAACCTAAAAGTAATAATTAGGCAGAAATCAGAAAATCATCAGAAAAAAAAAAGAAAAATACAAGAAATAAAGTTCTCCGTGCCTTGTAGTACAGACAGGGTAACAATGAATTGGAAGTGATGGAAAGTGAAGGAAGCAGTGATGCTTGTATTATTCATGAGTCTGATGGCCTTTGAGTAGAAGCTATTTGTGAGTCTTGTTGTCCTTCATTTCACACTCCTGTAGTGTCTCCCTGATGGCAGAAGTGTGAAGATACTATGCTGTGGGTTCGTACTGCCCTTAATAATATTGTGGGCCCTCCTGATAACCCTGGTAGTATAAATGTCCTGGAGTGATGGGAAGACTGTTCTAGAGATGAACTGTGCAGTTTTTATCACTTGCTGGAGATCCTTCCTGTCCTGTGCAGAGCAGCTTCCGTACCACACTGTGAGTGAACTAGTGATAACACTCTCCACTGAACATCTGTAAAAGTTGCTTAGGATTTTGGCCGACATGCAAAATTTCCTCAAGCATCTTAAGAAGTACAGTATCTGCTGTGATTTCTTTAGAAGCTGGAGGGTGTCGTGGGACCAGTCTACTATATATATTTACTATATAGAAAGTGTGACTGGGTGGATTCAAGTGATTATAGACTAGTAAGCTTTATATACAGTACATCTCTGGTAAATTAAATTAAAGAATTATTAAGGAGATGTGTGTTAATGAGCAGTCAGCATGGGTTTGGACAATGAAGATTGTGTCTATCTAATATGCTGGAATTCAATGAGTTGTGTTTCTCTAATATGTTGGAATTCTATGAGGAAGCAACAAAAAGATTTCATCTGTGAAGTGCATGTGATATTGATCTTGATATTCAGAAAACCTTTGTTAAGGTCCTACATGACAGGTTAAGCATCAAATGAATTGCCTCAAACCTTATCAGAATAAGGTGATGTAAAAGTGGTGTCCATCATGGGTCAGTTATGGGCCTGCTGCTCTTTGTAATGTATATAAATGATCTGGATAGGAGAATAAATAACAAGCTAGTTACATCTGCAAATGATACCAAACTAGGTGCAATGTCAGATAATGTAGAATCAGCTAAGTCATTACAGAAAGGCTTAGACATGATGCAGGCTTGGTCAGATTTGCAGCAGATGATATTTAATATAATTACTTGTATGAAGAAGAAATGTTACATCTGAACACACAATGAGAGACCTCAAACTTGAAGGTACCCCTTGAGTGAACGACTTAGGAGCCATAGTGGATTGGTCTTTATTGTATTTAGACAGTGGAATAGCAATCAAGAAGGCTAACAGAAGGTTAGGTTATATATCATGATATGCAGCATGCAAGTCCAACGAGGATATACTGAAGCTTTTTCAACTTACTGACTGGTTAGACCTCACCTGGAGTATTGTGTACAGTTTTGGTCTCTAGGGGAAAAAAAAGACATAGCAGTACTAGAAAATGTCCGGAAAGGAGCGAGTAAGCTGATTTTCAGGACTGAGAGGTATGAGTTATAAGGGAAGACTGAAGTGGTTGAACCTGTTTAGTTTAAGAAAAGAGAGATTAAGAGGTGACAAGTTTTTATAATTATGAAATTAATTAGTATAGTGGATCCAGACTGCAAGTTTAAAAAGTGTTCTTTAACATGAACATGGGGACGCAGGTGGTGGAAACTTGTTAAGGGTAAATTTCATGCAGATGTTGGAAAGTTTGTCTTCACACACCACAGACCACTAAGAAAAATAGACACTGTGGTAGAGAGTAGGACTTTGGAGACCTTCACATTCAATCTAATGTTGTTTTGGAGAAGTTCATTGGAAGTGGTTGGCAAGCTTTGGTTAGTTGAATGAACTGTTGTCATCACACTTTTCCTAATGTTGTAAAAAGAGGAGCTATTTGTCTACTAAGGCCAAACTTTACTTTCATACATGTTTAAGTTAATAAAATAGTAGAAAACAGATTTTTGTTTCACTGACATGTTGTGTTGCTGCTGACCTCAGTCACAGGTCAACCACCCCAGACACTAATCATTATTGTTCAGTAGCCCCACTGAGAAGAAAAGCTTTGGGTCATTTGTCTGAACAAAGGTGAATACTGTATTAGAACTGAAAGTAGCATTTAGGCTTTTACACCAGATTTCAGTTTCAGTTGCGATTATCCTAATTGCTAGTTTTAGTTACAGCTGTTGATTTGTCAAATGTTACATAAAATCTTGCTAATCACCCACCATTCTGATGGAAATAAACTGTAAACTTGAGTCATATCTCTATCTGCTGTAAACGCAGTCACAATTGTTACTCACACAAGGACAGTTGTATTTGTCTGGCACGTGGAGGGGCTTTATGGATAAAAGAGCAGTAAAGTACTACGCTACTAGCTCAGCTTTACTTTGTAGTTCTTGGGGCCTCAAGCCTGTCCTCTGATCTGCCCACACTTCAACTGCAACAAAACAAGTAATGTGCCTCTGCATTTATAGGATGTTCTCACTGCGCAATAGGGTGCTATATGTATATGTGTATGTGCGATTGTGTGTTAGTGTGATGACAGAGTATTTCAAGAAAAACTAAGGAAGACCTATATGCTGATTATTGCTATGCAATAGTACCAATCTAAAATAATTTAACCATGGAGTTATATTAAACAGTGTGACCTGTAGGAGATGTTGCAGCACCCCAGACACAAGCTCTGGATTTATTTATTTATTTAATAAAAATACCTGTAACAGGTTTCTCAGGCGCATGCACAAACACAATAGACTTTTTCTCTCTTCTTTTCTTGCTCCATACCTCCCACGTGAGCTTTGACCTCCATCAACACGACTCAAACTTGCCTGGATAAAGCAGAGTAGCTTCTTTCATGTTGAACCTGGGAGTACTTCTGGTATGAACCAGTATGAAGTACTTCCAGGTCAGATGGAAGGTCCTCAAATTTGGGCTCAAATCCCTGCAGCACCCCCTGCCACAAGGAACTCTAGTTCCCAGTATGCCTTGTGAGAGTCCTTACAGGTAAGTGCTTCCCAGAAATGCTGACATCTAATGTACCAGGGGAGCATGTAGTCATAACAAGTTGTCTCCACCTGTCCTTCCATCACACTAGCCTCCTAGCCAGGTAATGATCCTAGGTCCATTCTTTCTGGGGTACCTCATGCATTGGTATCTTCTACCAGACTGACTAAGGCAGGGAATATCTTGCCACTCTTACGGTCCACTTGCCACCTGGGCCTCCTGGCCTGGTAAGGAAAGGGAGCCCATCCTGGCAGGGATGCCAGCCCCTGCATACTTTCCTTTACGCTAGTCATTTTATTTCACTGCCTTTAGTTTCACTTATCATTTTCAAGTCTTCATATTCTCTATGGGCGTTTGAACATTCTTCTCTTACCTGCATGTATTTTTTAAAGATTGGTGCCTCTAAATTAGCCTGGTATGGGTATATGGACAAGTGTACCCTCCTGAAGCCAGGATAGACTCAGAAAACTGTGACCCTAAAATGAATTCATGGATGGGTATTCTGAGTGTCAGCATTCTCCCTGTGTCCTTATGGAGAACATTCATGCATGCAAATGGTGTAAAAAGTTTACTTTTCTTCAAATAAACAATTCTCTCTTGACATTTCTTGCCCTAATCTACACTTGGCCAAAAAAATAAGCCATATAAATCATAGATGGATTTCCTATTGCCTATTGTTCACAAAAAGATTCTGTCCACAATGACGTGCGTTCATTTTTCTCAGGAAGCAACACAAAAAAATATGAATTCATCATTTTCATCTATGTTTGGGAATAATACATATAAAGACTTTCACTTATTTTTATCTAAAATGAGCTATTGTACAGATTTTAATGGCTATGGTTTATTTTTATAAACAGTTTCTTAGGAAGTTGAAGTAATAATCTAGCTTTGGCAAAGCATAAATAAATTACTCATATATTGTTATGTAGCAAGACTTTAAAAAGGCCTCTTTTGCTTTAATGCAAAGTATCAATGATGTTATTATTTATCTTTGTTATGGCCTACTAAAATAACTTTATTAAGGAATGATCAGAGGTGTCTTTCGTCATTTGAAACTTCAATAAAGACCTCTAATTCTTTCATATTCACAAATAATTTTACCAGAATATCTAAAGGTCTTAATATGATGAATAACCACTTCACTGGTGCTTTGTGTTTGGAAGACCAAATGAAGCCTTTTTTGAAACCTTGGCACATGACAATATATGAATAATAGATGCATTTTGTTCAGTTCCTAATGTCTTACCAAAATTGACTATTCCTCAAATTAAAAATTGGATTAAAAAATTGGAGATCCTATTTTCTGTTGTGAGATAATCACTGAACATAGAATTAAGATCTGGATTCGCAAGTGAGAGAAATACCAAATTAATTTGTTGATGGAGGCTTTCTTTAATACTTGTGAGCACCACTGCATCATGCTGACAATACCTCTCTTCCCTAATATTGAGCCTGTCCCTTCTAACTTCTAGATCACCACACTTTCTTTTTGTTATTTGTTGGACTTCTGGGAGGATCTGATGTCTTTAGTAGGCTGGGTGCATCCAAGAATTCCCAAAGAATTGATGGAGGAAGTTGTTGTGGGTGAGGTGTTCTGGTCAGCCAAGCTCATTGTTAGGTTACAGCCAGGGTTTGTTCCCTTGTTTATGTGTATTTTCATTTTAGTGATATTTTTGTCATTTATTTTTCACATTTTTATCTGTTAATGTTTTTATGTATTATGCATTTATGTGTGTATTCTGTGGACAGGGCCACCATGATGTCACCTCTGAAGGGCCACCTTTGTCTTCTGGTGGAGAAGATGGATTCCCTTAGAGTGTCATTCAGTGTTTGTGACAATGTCTGACTTCTCCACAAGCTATCCTGGGCTGAAGAGATGACCTCTGGTAGAGATTGGCTCCATGGAGGCTTTCTAACAGATCCTGCTTTTAATGCCAGCTGTAAATAGGAGTAGAGACATCAAGAGCTAATAGAAGTAGATCTGACCTGCTGTTTCTGTAGCAAAGATAGAGAAATTCCTAAATGCCAAAGTGTTTCTGGGGCTTGAGTAGAAGTTGTGATATGGATTAAAATCAAATCACTTGGGGACAGGAAATACTCTCAGTCAAAAGCTGAGTGAAGAAATCAGGAAAAAGCTCAGTGGCAAAGGAAAGAAAAGGGTTGTGTGAGAAAGAGAGGAGACAATGGAAGGTAAGGAAAGAAGTGCTTTTGTGCTACTGTTGAGGTAGGCAAGTGGGTGAACCATCTCACCTGTAAACACAGGTTGAAGACCCCTATAGAGTGACTGCAGTCTGTTTGTTATTACCTTCCATCTTCCCTCTGTTTCCCTCTTTGTATGCTTTATATTTTGTAAATACATTGGGAGACAAAGTGAGGAAGGCCAAAGCAGAGGTGGATGGATAAAGTAAGAGAAGATCTAAAGGAAAAGGGCGTGAATGACGAGGAGGTGCAACTGTTTGGAGAAGGTTGATCAACCACGTAAAAGTGGGAAAAGATGAAGAGGAAGACGAAGATTCTCCTTGTTGCTTTTATCCATAACTCTTCATAGCTCTATTATGATAACAGAGGGGAACTGTGTTGGCAGGAAAATTTAGGCTGAAGACTGACTGGTTTCTCTAGTATTTAAAAATACTTACTACTTTATTGAATCATGTTAGAGTCTTTGATTTACTTTGTTTATTCCATTTTTTTCCACAATATATGTTCCATCTTTTTGAGTATTTTTTTTTAACCATATATATTTCAAACATCCATTTTTTCATTTTAAAATGAATTGCTGGAGCTTATCTTGGCAGCAAAGGGTACTCAACATGGACCAACTTTTGACAAGATGTTGATAAAAGTATATTTTCTTTATTTTTTAAGTTTCATTGAAGCATTATATTTTCGTCTCACAGCTGCCATCTGTAGTATCTTGAAATCATTGTGAGATGTATCATATTGTATGATTATGATTATGATTATTCTAATACAACTCAGAGTCCTGCCACGTGCAAAAGTTCGCTGACGACACTGCTATCATGGGCTGCATCAGGAGTGGGCAGGAGGAGGAGTATAGGAACCTAATCAAGGGCTTTCCTAAATGGTGCGACTCAAACCACCTACAACTGAACACCAGCAAAACCAAGGAGCTGGTGGTAGATTTTAGGAGGCCCAGGCCCCTCATGGACCCCGTGATCATCAGATGTGACTGTGTGCAGAGGGTGCAGACCTATAAATACCTGGGAGTGCTGCTGGATGATAAATTGGACTGGACTGCCAATACTGATGCTCTGTGCAAGAAAGGACAGAGCTGACTATACTTCCTTAGAAGACTGGCGTCCTTCAACATCTGCAATAAGATGCTGCAGATGTTCTATCAGACGGTTGTGGCGAGCGCCCTCTTCTACGCGGTGGTGTGCTGGGGAGGCATCATAAAGAAGAAGGACGCCTCACGCCTGGACAAACTGGTGAGGAAGGCAGGCTCTATTGTAAGCACGGAGCTGGACAGTTTGACATCTGTGGCAGAGCGATGAGTGCTGAGCAGGCTCCTGTCAGTCATGGAGAATCCACTGCATCCACTGAACAGTATCATCTCCAGACAGAAGAACAGCTTCAGCGACAGACTGCTGTCACTCTCCTGCTCCACTGACAGACTAAGGATATTGTTCCTCCCCCACACTATGCGACTCTTCAGTTTCACCCGGGGGGATAAATGTTAACATTACACAAAGTTATTGTCTGTTATACCTTCATTGTTACCACTCTTTAATTTAATTTTGTTCTTTATCAGTATGCTGCTACTGGAGTATGTGAATTTCCCCTTGGGATTAATAAAGCATCTATCTTCCAGTTTTTCAGAAAATATTTTCCATTATTCATTTAAGAGGTCCTTTATGAAATCAAAATTGATTGAAGCTAAAATGAATGCCCATTCAGTTCATACTCCATATCATTTATTTTTTTATGCTCATGAACCACATAAGAGAGGTAGGTAAAAAATACAACTGATTTTTTTTTCCCTTAAAGTCATTGACAATGAAGAAAGGCTTCATGCTGCCCAAGGTAAAATATAGTGGAACTTCCTAAGACACAATGCATTTTAGGGTGCTGTCAGAGTTGGCTTGCCTGAATCCCAGTTTGAATGCCCACATCCATACCCCCTAATCCTATCCCTGCTGGGCTACTTTCTGTTCTGTTTTGTTGATACAAATCCCAGTTTGTGTAAAGGGCAGCTATTTATGTCTGTCCACAGGCAGCAAGCCTTGAAGAAGATCATGCCCTTTTTTCTGTTTGTTCCACATAGCTAACAGCCTTGGTAAAGAAAAAAATGAAGAATAATGTTTTGCTGTGCATTGATAGTAATGTTTTTGTTTATTTGGTGTCACCAGCAAAATGTCACAGTGAATACGACATTCATGAAGCAGAGGGAGGGGATGAAATTAACTCACACAAGGAGGTCTTTGACGAGAAGATGTGCACTGGCTGTTTGAAAATTTTAAACTGGTTATTACCAATGAGGGCGGCACGAACTTAGTGCTGTTGCCTCCCAGTAAGGAGACCAGGGTTCGCATCCTGGGTCCACCCTGCATGGAGTTTGCATGTTCAACCTGTGTCTGTACTATGGTTATCTCCCAAAGACATGCAGGCTTGGTGACCTGGCAATATTAAAAAATAACCTGATTATCCACCAATATATACAGTGCATCCAGAAAGTATTCACAGCACATCACTTTTTCCACATTTTGTTATATTACAGCCTTATTCCAAAATGGATTAAATTCATTTTTTTCCTCAGAATTCTACACACAACACCCCATAATGACAATGTGAAAAAAGTTTACTTGAGGTTTTTGCAAATTTATTAAAAATAAAAAAATTGAGAAAGCACATGTACATAAGTATTCACAGCCTTTGCCATGAAGCTCAGAATTGAGCTCAGGTGCATCCTGTTCCCCCCAATCATCCTTGAGATGTTTCTGCAGCTTAATTGGAGTCCACCTGTGGTAAATTCAGTTTATTAGACATGATTTGGAAAGGCACACACCTGTCTACAGTATATAAGGACCCACAGTTGACAGTTTATGTCAGAGCACAAACCAAGCATGAAGTCAAAGGAATTGTCTGTAGACCTCCGAGACAGGATTCTCTTGCACAAATCTGGGGAAGGATACAGAAAAATTTCTGCTGCTTTGAAGGTCCCAATGAGCACAGTGGCCTCCATCATCCGTAAGTGGAAGAAGTTCGAAACCACCAGGACTCTTCCTAGAGCTGGCCATCTAAACTGAGCGATCGGGGGAGAAGGGCCTTAGTCAGGGAGGTGACCAAGAACCCGATGGTCACTCTATCAGAACTCCAGAGGTCCTCTGTGGAGAGAGGAGAACCTTCCAGAAGGACAACCATCTCTGCAGCAATCCACCAATCAGACCTGTATGGTAGAGTGGCCAGACGGAAACCACTCCTTAGTAAAAGGCACATGGCAGCCCGCCTGGAGTTTGCCAAAAGGCACCTGAAGGACTCTCAGACCATGAGAAACAAAATTCTCTGGTCTGATGAGGCAAAGATTGAACTCTTTGGTGTGAATGCCAGGCGTCATGTTTGGAGGAAACCAGGCACCGCTCATCACCAGGCCAATAACATCCCTACAGTGAAGCATGGTGGTGGCAGCATCATGCTGTGGGGATGTTTTTCAGTGGTAGGAACTGGGAGACTAGTCAGGATAAAGAGAAAGAAGACTGCAGCAATGTACAGAGACATCCTGGATGAAAACCTGTTCCAGAGCGCTCTTGACCTCAGACTGGGGCGACGGTTTATCTTTCAGTAGAACGACGACCCTAAGCACACAGCCAAGATATCAAAGGAGTGGCTTCAGGACAGCTCTGTGAATGTCCTTGAGTGGCCCAGACATGAATCCGATTGAACATCTCTGGAGAGATCTTAAAATGGCTGTGCACCGACGCTTCCCATCCAACCTGATGGAGCTTGAGAGGTGCTGCAAAGAGGAATGGGCGAAACTGGCCAAGGATAGGTGTACCAAGATTGTGGCATCATATTCAAAAAGACTTGAAGCTGTAATTGCTGCCAAAGGTGCATTGACAAAGTATTGAGCAAAGGCTGTGAATACTTATGTACATGTGATTTCTCAGTTTTTATTTTTAATAAATTTGCAAAACCTCAAGTAAACTTTTTTCACGTTGTCATTATGGGGTGTTATGTGTAGAATTCTGAGGAAAAAAATGAATTTAATCCATTTTGGAATAAGGCTGTAACATAACAAAATGTGGAAAACGTGATTTGTTGTGAATACTTTCCGGATGCACTGTAAACAGCTACTATAATAGCACTGTACACCAAAATATATGTAGTTAGGAGTGGCTCATTCTGCAAGTTCAGACACTATGCTTTCACGCCAGCAGTGGACCATATAAAAATTCACATTAACCATCTTCCAAGCTACTGTTTCCAGGTGGACCTGATTTAAACTTACCTGAACACAGCATTTCACACCAGTGATGGAACCAAACTTTAAGGCGGAATGGGCCAAGGTCCAGATCACAAAAGCTCTAGTGAGTACATACCCTTATTAATTCAAATATACATTTGTCATTAATAATTAACCATTGTAAAAGAACGAGTCTCAACACTTTCAAAAAGGTTTGGGGCAGCCACCCTTATATTGTTCTTAGCTGCAACAGATTATCTTGGGTACAGCGATGTTGCTTAGTCGAGTTCCACACTGAACTGTTTGAGTTAGCCAAGATGGAGGCTTTTATGTTTTGTAACCCGGAAGTGATGTCAGTCTGGGTACCGGGACAGGAAGTGACATCCATCTAGGTGTCGGGACAGGAAGTGGCATCAGGTCAGGTAGGTTTTCCCATATTTGATCTGCAGAAATAACAGACAAAGGTTTAGAGTACCCCGCCACCCCCTGGCCTGGCGGGTAATCACCTTCACTTGGTCCCTTCAGCTCACTCCTAGTCGCATGTGTGTGACACGGCCCCCCCTCAGCCCAGACCCATTGGGTCGGGCGTACCTGCTCATGAGGTCATGGCACTGGGAAAGGGCATCAGCATTGGCCTGCAGCAGACCTCGACGATAAACGACCGAAAACTTATAAGGCTGTAGGTCCAAAAACCACCTCGTGACTCGTGGATTCGAGTCCTGGTGTAACGCCATCCACTGTAATGGTGCATGGTCAGTCACCAGGGTGAATTCCCGACCCAGGAGGTAGTACCTCAGCTGCGTAATCGCCCATTTAATTGCCAAAGCCTCCCGCTCCACTGCTGTATACCTGGTCTCTCGGTCCAACAGTTTTCGACTCAGGTATATCACGGGGTGTTCCACTCCATTGACACTGGCTCAGCACGGCACCAAGACCTGTGTCCGAAGCATCCGTCTGGAGAATGAAAGGCAATGTAAAATCATGTGCCTTCAAAATAGGAGCTGACGTAAGGGCCTGCTTAAGGTCACTAAATGCAGCGTCAATATTATCATCTCAACCCACGTGGTTAGGTTTCCCCTTCTTTGTTAGGTTTGTCAAGGGCGTTGCTCTCTCGGAAAACCGGGGTACAAACTGGCGATAGTAGCCCGCTAAGCCGAGAAATACTTGTACCTGCCGCTTGGTTATCGGACGGGGCCAATTCATTATGGCATCTATTTTAGAGCTTTATGGTTTGACCATACCCTGGCCCACTAGGTAACCTAAATATTTGGCTTCGACCAATCCAAAATAGCATTTCTTTGGATTAATACGAAGTCCGGCATTCGCTAGTCAACCTGCAGTAGATGTTCCTTCCATGTGCTGGAATAGATGACAACGTCATCCAAGTAGGCAGCACTGTACGAATTATGGGGTCTGAGCACTTTGTCCACCAGACGTTGGAAGGTAGCGGGCGCCCCATGTAATCCGAATGGAAGTACACGATACTGCCAATGTCCGCTAGGAGTGCTAAAAGTAGTCTTTTCCTTTGCAGAGTCCATTAAGGGAACCTGCCAGTACCTCTTTGTCATCAAGAGTAGGCAAAAATTTGGCATGTTCTAGCCGCTCGAGGAGGTCATCCACTCATGGCATCGGATAGGCGTTGAATTGGGAGACTTGATTAAGCCGACGGAAGTCATCACAAAACCTCCAACTTCCGTCCGGCTTTTTGACCAACACGATTGGACTGGACCAGGGACTAAAACTTTCCTCTATCACACCTAGATCCATCATTCGTTTGATCTCTAACTCCACTTCTGACTTTTTTGCTTTGGGAATCCGATATGGGCGTACCCTGACTATAACCCCTGGTTTCGTCACTATGTCATGTGCAATCAGGGAGGTTCGTCCAGGAATTTTGCTCACTACCTCTGGGACAGACAGGATAACTGCTTTGAGCTCCTGTCATTGTTGGTGAGTCAAACCGAAGTTAAGGTGTGATTTATGAGCGAAGAGTGAGCAGGGCTGTCCGGAGGAGAGATCGGGATCCCTTTCCTTCCACGGTTTCAGCAAATTGACATGATAAATCCGCTCTTTAGGTTCACAATTAGGTTGGATAATTAAATAATCGACCAGACCCTTCCTCTCCTTAACTTCATATGGGCCTTGCCAATGAGCCAATAATTTGGAGTGTGAGGTAGGAACCAATACCATGTCACGATCCCCAGGGTGGAACTCCTGAAGGGATGTGCCATGGTTGTAACAACGAGCCTGGGCTGCTTGCGCCTTCTCCATGTGAGAATGTAGGATAGGTCTAATTTTTGCAAATCTATCGCGTAATTGTGCGATATATTCAAGTCCAATAAACCTTGGGGTTGTCGTCCATACAATAATTCAAAGGATGAGAACCCCGTGGAGGCTTGTGGGACTTCCCGATATGCAAAAAGGACGAGGGGGTGGAGCTGATCCCAGTTCCTTCCGTCCTCATTGACTACTTTGTGTAACATCTGTTTGAGAATTTGATTAAACCTCTCGACTAGACCATCTGTTTGAGGATGATATACAGAGGTGTTTAAATGTTTTATTTTCAGTCACTTAGCTGTCTCCCTGAACGCAGATTTAAGGGAGTCATCATTCCATTGCTCCCTTTTAAATTAAGTCGGTGTCTGTCTAAACTGAAATTGCAGATGACTGAGGGGATCAGACTTGACCTCAAGGGGCGTGGTTTCAGACCGGGCCGGAGCAGCACTTGGAGATGACGTATCGCTCTGCGACGGTCATTTCCACGTCATTCTGTAAGGCTGCATTCTGCTCCACTACCGGCTGTGTACACGGCGTGGAGGTAGCCGAGGACGCAGAATCAGCATCCATAACAAGACCTAGTGTTTTTGTAGCGATAGAGATTGTTTTGCCACAGTTTTTATCAGACCAATCTCTACCTAGTATCAAGGGGAATGGAGGATTATCGTGCACCGCCACTACTAGTTTTTTAACCACTCTGTTTTGGCAAATGTAGACTCGTATGATTGGACGTCCCCATGAATACAGGTTAGACGGGTCTTAATTTTTAACTTTTGTTGCGGTAAAACCAAATGGCGAGCGACAATGGTAATGTTACTGCCAGAGTCAAATAAAGATGGTACTTTAAAGCCATTGACTAACACTTCTCCCGTATGAGAAAAGGCCAAAGGATTAGCAGGAGCACTCTGCCCCTCGTTCTGTGTCTCTCCGCAGACCCTCATGTCACCTCGCGAAGCCCTCCTCCGTACTTCAGAGTTTTCCTAAGCATGCTCCGCAATGTAAGAAAAAGACCCTAATTTAGTGGCACAAGTCCCTCTGGGTTCACAGGGATTCCGTTCTGGTTCTCCCAAGTAGGTTTTCTCCCTCATGGTGTTAATGATCCCCAGGTGGGTGATCATATTATTATATGATTGTCCCCAGGTCAGCTGGGCAAGTTTAGTGGGTAGACCATTTATTATAATTGCACAGGCCACCTTTTCTACAATATTTCAGGCATTTTTATTATATGGCCGTAGCCAACACCTGACTTTTGCCCATAGATTCATGGCCTGTTCCCTGAGAGATTCCTCTGGGTTGTACTCCCAGTTCATTATATTCCTCACCTGCCGACTTAGGGCACCCCCACCTTTTCCACAGACATTTTTCTGTGTGGGTTTCTTTGGGTCGGTCCCCATCCTTGGAAGCCCATAATAGGTCTTCACTGTGTTCCTTTCAGAACCTGGCCCTTGTCTGTAGGTCTTCTGCCTACGCTCCCATGTTCTTTTTAAGGAGAACTGGGTCGGAACATACTCCAGATCTCCCCGACACACACACCGTCTGACACCAACTCGGCAACACAAGAATGGTACTCTCCTACCTGATAGGTCTTTGGTGGTCCATTACGATGATGTGTTAACACATATTGTTGGTTTGGCTTCCTATTCCTCCAGGAGGCCATCCTGCCGACTACGCCACTGTAAGAGAACGAGTCTCAACACTTTCAAAAAGGTTTGGTGCAGTCACCCGTATATTGTTATTAGCTGCAAAGGATTCTTAGCTGCAAAGGGTACAGTAATGTTGTTAGTCGAGTTCCACACTGAACTGTTTGAGTTAGTTAAGATGGAGGCTTTTATGTCTTGTAACCCGGAAGTGATGTCAGTCTGGGTACCGGGACAGGAAGTGACGCCCGTCTAGGTGCCGGGACAGGAAGTGACGTCAGGTCAGGTAGGTTTTCCCGTATTTGATCTACAGAAATAACAGACAAAGGTTTAGAGCACCCCTAGCCTGGCGGGTAATCACGTTCACTTGGTCCCTTCAGCTCACTCCTAGTCACACATGTTTGACACCATGTATGTAACAATTATGAAATACTAGCAAAATACCCGCGCTTCGCAGCGGAGAAGTAGTGTGTTAAAGAAGCAATGAAAAGAAAAGGAAACATTTTGAAAATAACGTAACCTGATTGTCAATGTAATTGTTTTGTCACTGTTGTGAGTGATGAGTGTTGTTGTCATATATATATATATATATATATATATATATATATATATATATATATACACACACACACATAAACATATATATATATATACATATCTATACATATCCACATATATACATACATATATATCTACATATATACACACACATATATACACACATATACATACATACACACACATATATACACACAAATACATATATATATATATACTAGCAAAATACCCGCGCTTCGCAACGGAGAAGTAGTGTGTTAAAGAAGTTATGAAAATGAAAAGCAAACATTTTAAAAATAACGTAAGATGATTGTTAATGTAATTGTTTTGTCATTGATATTGAGTGTTGTTGTCATATCTATCTATTTATATATATCTGTATATATATATTTATATATATATCTGTATATATATATATCTGTATATATATATATATATATATCTGTATATATATATATATATATATATATATATATATAGCAAAATACCTCGATTGGCAGCGAGAAGTAAAAAGAAAAGGAAACATTTTAATAATAACGTAACATGATTGACAATGTAATTGTTTTGTCATTGTCATGAGTGTTGCTGGCATATATATATAAATATATATATATATATATACATCTATACACATATATATACACAGTTATATATATATATATATACATATACACACATACATATATATACATACTGTATATATACATACTGTATATACACATATACATATCTACATATATACTGTATATACACATTTATATATACAAATCTACATATATATATCCACATATATATATATATTAGGGTGGGACTCGATTAAAAAATTAATCCAATTAATTAGAGGCTGTGTAAGAATTAATCTTGATTAATCGTATGTAATCGCACACGTAAATTTGCCCCAAATCGCAAATGTTTTTTTTTAATTTAAAAGTGTTTTAGTGGGCTTACAGAATCAAATAATAGACATGTACATGAATATTGTAAACTGAAGCTGTTTTAATTTCTGAAAAAAAGCCTTTAAACTGCATTTGAATTCAAAACAGAAACAAAAATATCATCCCTGGTTAAAATTGGGCAGACTTAAAAATAAAGTGGTAGTTTAAGTACTTTAAGTAGATTTTCAGAATAGTATTGTCTTTAAATAATAATAACCAAAATTTCAACATAAAGTGCAGTTTTTCTTCTGAAAAAAATAAGTCAGAAACATAAAAGGTAATTTGACCAACTTAATCTTTAAACTCTGAGTAACCTTAGCCAAAATTATTTTGTACATTAGGCTAAAACAGTGTGATCATTGAACATTTTGTAATTAGATGTATTTAGAATTACTAACGGTCACGGAAGTCCAATGATCCCCAGTAAGAGCCACAAAGTCCGCTTTCTGTAATGCATCTAATTTTGCTTGCTTTTCAGTGTGCACAAAACCATGCTTTTATCAAGGCTTCGCGGAAGTCGAAATGATCAGTCGTAGGAACGCGCTTTATTCCGACTCTAACATTTTTGTAGCTGTGATGTGTGCATCAGTGTAATGGATGTACCAGGAAATGATGCATTGACAAAAGTTCCCGCTTGCTTGGAATTGAAAGTGTGATTAAATGCGTTATTTTTTTAACGCGTTATGGAGTACATGCATCGAAGCTTCTCAGCTGTGCTTGTGCTAATAAAGGGAAACATTTTAAAAATAACGTAACATGATTCTGCGTTAACCTAATATTTTTCATACGTCCCAAACCAAGGAGATGCGAAGGTAAAATGAATCAGTAGCGCATACATAGTCAGTACATCCCTCTCGGGAATCGAACCTCGAATGTCGGCATTAGAGGCTTAAGACTCTACAATTGAGCCACAGCATGTGGCTTGTCTATCTGAGTATGTACTGTAGATAGGGGTATATATATACATTTAAATATATACCAGCGTATCGCAGTGGAGAAGTAGAAGTTATGAAAAGAAAAGGGAACATTTTAAAAATAACGTAACATGATTGTCAATATACAGTAATTGTTTTGTGAGTGTTATTGAATGTTGCTGTCATCAAGGATTTGATTATCATTATTTCTTTCAATCAGGGTCGTATTTGTACGATGTGTTGTGTTCAAGTTACATTCCGTGTTTGTCAATCGTTGTAAAGATGACAGGTTTCATTCATCGATTCGTTTCTTACTGCATCAATAAACAGCTCGTCTTCTTCTTTATCTGAGACCTGACACACTGCATGCACGGGTTTTTTACACTGTCTTCCTTTAGCGGGACATTGACTTTTTCCACCGTGTGCTTTGTTTCCACAGTAGCTGCATTTATGAATATGCTTATCAGACGCTTCATATTTTTTGCTGCCTTTTCAACTGTGTAATTCGGTTTTTGTTCAGCGCTCTTTGGAACTGTTGCTTTTTATCTGTGCCCTGCGTCAGTTCACGTGAGCCACTCGGTGTACTTGCATCGAAGGTTCCCAGCTGTGCTGGTGCCATCTCGTGCTATGTCCATAGCTTTATTTAATGTTACCTTAGTCCTGGCACTTAAAACTTTCTCTCGCAGTTTCGCTGAGTTTGTGTCAAACACCACCCTGACCATCTCATCTTCCTCTCCATAAGCACAGTCCTTCACCCGTGAATATTTACCCGTGGCAGTTTGCTATTGGATTGCGCTGACGGACGGCCTTCTATGGGCAGGCACTAAATTACAAACGCCGGCGGCAGCCTGTCTATGAACTTAATTTAAAGTGTAGGTTTACATCGTGCTTTGTTTCCGAAGTAGCAGAACTCGCTTCTTATTGTTTCGCTGCCTTCTCAATTATATAATGCATGTTTTCTTGAGCGCATTTTTGAGGTCTTCCTGGTTTTCTATGTACTGCGTGATTACGTGGGAGGCGTGATGATGTCACACGAAACTCCCCCACGGCGTTGAAGCTCATCTCCATTACAGTAAATGGAGAAAAACTGCTTCCAGTTATGACCATTACGCGTAGAATTTCGATATAAAACCTGCCCAACTTTTGTAAGGAAGCTGTAAGGAATCAACCTGCCAAATTTCAGCCTTCCACCCACACGGGAAGTTGGAGAATTAGTGAGTGAGTGAGTGAGTGAGTGAGTGAGTGAGTGAGTGAGTCAGTGATTGAGTGAGTGAGTGAGGGCTTTGCCTTTTATTAGTATAGATTAAAAAATACATTGACATTGCTTGTCTTTTTGAGATATGAAATCATTTATAATAAGCTCAGATATAGGCAGTGACTAATTTTCAAAAATATGTGCGAATCACAGTCCAAGCACAAGAACAGGATGAGCACACTAACTGTCTATTTATTTAGCTATCCTTACACACTCCTAGAATGGGTTCAGAAGTTAGTTGTGCAAACCGGTCATGGCATAGTAGTTGTGTTTTTATGCTCATGATTTACTACTGACAAGGGTGTGGATGAGGTGAAACTATTTTCACACTGTTTGAGAAGGAAAGCAACAGTTTATATCAGGGGTTTCAAACATGCAGCCTGGATGAGGCTCCTGAGGCAATTATCTGCGGCCCACGACAACTTACTTGAACTGCCAAAATTTACCACTAAAATCTGTTTTACTTTGGGGCACTTTCCTCACAATACTGTTTCCAGTTCAACGATCAGAATTAAAATACCATTCTTCTTACTTACCTCAACATTTGGTGTTGTTATTTCCGGTGACGTCAGTTAAACGTAGACAGTCCACGTAAACAATGTTTGCACATTACTTTGTATTATTCTTGCTGTTAATTGTACACCTCATTGTTGATTAAAGTCATGAGTGTTGTCTTTGTCATCGAAAAGGTGCAAGATTGCTAACGAAAAATGAATATTCCAGGATAAATGGGAAAATTTATATTTTGTCATGGAGGTCGGAGACAGACAGGTGTTTAAGGAGTAGAATGTGCGTTGACATTAAAATACACTGCATTGAGAACAGTATGGTGCATTGTCTGTTTCTGCATCGTTTAGAAATGAATACAGCCCGTCGACTGGCGCTTTTTTTTATGTGCGGCCCATATATCCTGCTGAGTTTGAGATCCCTGTTTTAGATAATTTTTGAAAGTAAGTATTCCTTTTGTTTGTTTTAAGCAATAGTAAATTCTGCTTAGAACAAAATTTAAATCAAGACAGTGTCAGCCACTGGTATAAACATGACCAGGCTGTGTGTGTTTCTCTCAGCTCATTAAGTGAGACCATCACTCATTCCTTATCACATTTGTATTTTCAGTTTTATTTCATTACCGATAATATAAAGGTTTCCTCCTGGAAACGCATGTCAACCTAAAATATATAACTTTTTCCATGCTGTTTTGCTCTGATCTATTAAATACATTTATTAATGCCTTCTTGCCTAAGGTCTGAAAATCTTTAAAGCTGAAATGTCATGCAGTGTTCAGCTGCTGACTAATTGCATATGACCAATCCTTGATGACCCACTGATTTTCTTTTCAAAAGGATTCTCTGTGTACTCTGACTTGATCTGCTCTGTAGACTTTGGTGAAAAAGGAGCCACCACATTAATATGGCTAGCACTTTTTGAACAGGCAGTTTCCTTCCAGGCAGTCACGCCTTACTAAGGATTCCTTTTACAGTGGCCTCTTTGTACAAAATGAAAAGGGTTTTAATTATTGCTTTATCAAACTTATTGCTGATGTTTTATATATTATAATTTTATTTTAAGGCAGTATTTTTTCTTATAGATGTGAATTACATACTTGGAGAGATCAACTCATGCTATATATATATATATATATATATACACACACACACACTATGTATATGTACGCTTTTTTTTACTGAATTTATTAAGAATTTCAAAAACCAATTACATCACTATTCTACATAGTCAACTTCATTTGCGATGCATTTTTCCTAGTGTCATACATAGTTTTTAATGCCTAATTACAACTTCTCCTGCCTTCACCATTTCCAACGAAAATATTAAAGTGCGAAAACTTTTTGAACGACCCTCACTGGAAGGGATGGAGCTGCATCCAGCCCAGAAGTCATGTCACATGTTTCCCTCCATGGTCTTTTCCTCCATCATTCAGCAATAAGTCATATAACCACATGACCTCTAGAGTACTTTGATAAACCTTTATCAAGTAACACAATACATAGTGACATCCACAAGTGCTGGTTACATCTGCACTGTGCAGAAAGGAAGCTGTATGTTAACATTGTGCAGATGCACCATTGATTTCTCTGGGCTCGGTGAATCTGGAATGGACAATCACACAGTGGAGATGTGTATTGTGGTCAGACAAATTAATATTTCAGGTGTTTTTTGAAAAAAAAAAATGTGTCGTGTCCTCCTGACCAAAGAAGAAATGTTGCTACCAGCTGCAAGTTCAGAAGCCAATGTCTGTGATGTTTTGGGGTTGTATCAGTGTCTAAGGGTAAATTGCACTTCTGTGAAGACACCATTACCTATAGAATTTGGAGCATTATGTGCTGTGCTCAACTCATCTGTCCCAAATTGAGAATGTGAAACACAACTTGAAATGGAAAAGGCGACAACAAAGATGACGTCTTTGGAACAAGAAAGGGACAAAATCACACCTGAAACAGCCACTAAATTGGTGCCTTCAGTACCTAAATGTTTAATAAGTGCTGTGAGTGTTGTACTTATAAACACTATGATTAAATGATACCTGGACACCACCATACTTAAAAGTTTATTCTGCTTTGTCTATTTTAGGTTTTGCCTTGATTAAACAAAATTTAACAGTATTTTTTGTGCGTACACTTTGCACTTCCAATACAGTATTATGATCACTAGATCCTAATGGGTCGATAACTGCTTTTATTTCAATTCTACTGTAATTTCTAAAGAATATTTAGTCTAGAGAGGGTCCTTCCTGCTTGTGAATCAGGAAGGTGACACACTGTATGAGATTCCTTCTTCATGTGTTAATAAGCCTAATTGCTCGGCGTCTACACTATCCATATGAAGAACACTATGGCTTGTTCCTGTAGTTCACTGTTATAATGTTGTCTAACCACCTCTTCTTTAATATCAACAATACTCAACTTGAGGTGCTGGATTAGCTTGCATTTCTCTCAGATGTAGGCTTCCTGGAAGGAAGTTTCTGAGAACATCAACATCAAACAAAATGGCACGCTATTGACCTCATGTTTACAGTGGTTTTCGGTGAAACTGTGCAACCATTTAAAAATTTAAATTAGGAATTTAAAAAGAAGGTTAAGTCAGCTACAGCAGTTTTGCTCGTTTTCTCAAAGTGCCTGTTAGTAGTGCTTTCACCAACTTACGCCTTTGCACTTCAATAACTAATACATTTATGACTGCTGTGTACTTGAATTGCCTAATGTCTACCGCATGCTTTGTTCTCTTTTGCATTCTATGGTTAGGAAGAGGAAAAAAAAATAAAATAACAAACAAAAATGATTATATTTTTATGTTATGTACATTAAAGAACCATCAACAACAAATCAAATCAAATTAATAAAATATTGAACAATCATTATAAAAGTAAAGCTGAATAAATCGGACTTTGCAGCTGCATGAATAAATGGTAAAGCACTACTTCCAGTTAGTAGAAATCTGCGTTTTGTAAGTGAAAGCATACTCAAGTTATCGTGTTTACATACACACACACACACACACATACTTGGACAGAGAGACAGACACACAGACATTTTTCCAAAAATTGTATTTTCGGACTCAGGGATTACTAAAATGTTGAGATTCATCAAAATCTGTAAATGAAATTTTTGGAGGATTCTAATACTTTCCCAATACTTCATATACGAGAAAGTTAAGGAGGTCTAAAATGTCGAGATTCATCGAAATCTTGACATTGAATTTTTGGAAGATTAAAATACTCTCCCTATACTTCGTATACGAGAAAGTAAAAAACTGGGTGAGAACAAAAACGCGGAGTCCCTGAGGTCCTTCAGAATCAAACTTCACATCTCCTGATTTAAGAGAGTTCTCCAACTTCTCTAATTTACGCAGTGGGACAAGTTAAAAGTAATTAACAGTGAGTGAAATCTCTCCAGTTGCAAAGAAGCATTTGTTTTGCAAATTTTTTTTCAAAGTAAGTTTCACTGCGAATTCAGATTCACACGAATCACTAACACATCACCAGCCATCAGCTACATAGTGGTTCCCATAAAAAAAAAAAAAGCAATTAAAATTTATAGCAGTGAATGTAATCACAGAAATGTATTGTTAAAAATTTCAACAATTACATTTAATGAGCCAGTATGTTAATATAATAATAGTAATTCCAATTTGAACTCAAATGAATAAGGATGTTTTGAAACATAACAACAGAGATAACCACAGCAATAATTGAATAAAACAAATCAGAATATTTTCTAATGAGAGTCTGACTAGACCAATGCTAAAATACTTTCGATATGGTAACTCACGAGTAACAAATTGCTAATCACAATTCAAGGAACACCATGCTAATGGGTGAAGATCAGCTGAAAACAGTGAGTTAGTTGTGTGTCCCAATGTGCAATAGGAGATGTCATAAGTCAGATTGATCACTGATCATTTCAGAGTTTTAAGATCTTTTTCATTAAGATTAATGATATTCTGAATGCAATATATTCCAGATAGGGACTCATAAGTGAACAATACGTGATTTGTTTGAACATGACCTCCACAGACTTGTGCTGCACACTTATGTGATATGGTGTGTATTCCTGCATCTTATCTTCATTTTGAATACACTGCCCTTTAAAGAGTAATGCAGTGCATTTATCAGTAACAGCACAATTCCTCAGCTTTATATAATTCTTTTCTTACTCACATGTAAAAATGATATGCTACTCTATATTTGGTATATAGCTGGATTTGTAAAGCTACATTATGTATTATCATGTGCAAATATTACTAACATATTTGCCAGAATGAGCTATTCATTTTCACACCTAATGTGTCTTGTTCAGATATATTCATTATGGAGTACCAAAGCCCATCGAGGCAGTTCTGTACACCAATGGAAAATGGAACAGCAGGGTAATAAAGTAAACCCAATATTCACAAAATCGGAAAAAAAAATCCTCTATAATGTTAACTTTCTTAAAAAGGTCAAATGAAAATAAATATAATTGGCTACCTTTTATCTATGATATTTGTATTATGGCATTTGTCTCCTTCATTTTGGGTCAAACATGTTGAAGAGTAGTTGGAATTCCCTAAAAGGTAGCTTGAGAACACACATCTTAGATAACTTATTAATGTTCTGTGGAGCCTGCTCAATCCAGGAAGGATGGTGGAGACACAAGAGGACTCTCTCAGATCATGTACAATATCTACAGAACAACACAGGAAATAGTGAAAGTAATAGATCAGGAAAGAAAGTGAAAGTACAACTGATGAATATCTTGATGAAAGAGGCAAGAAGATATTTTCTATTACCTATTTTGACAGCAATTAACAAAAACAACTGAGTTATACAATAATGACAACATTTATTACATTACATTTATTACATTGTTAGGTAATTATGTAAAAGCAGTACAAGTATCATTAAGATGACATATAACTATAAAAACTAAACTTGAATGAATTCAATTTGTTTAGATAGATAGATACTTTATTAATCCCAAGAGGAAATTCACATAATCCAGCAGCAGTATACTGATACAAAAAAAACAATATTAAATTATATAGTAATAAAAATGCATGTAAAAGCAGACAATAACTTTAAATAATGTTAGCATTTACTCCCCTGGGTGGAATTGAAGAGTCGCATAGCATGGGGGAGGAACGATCTCCTCAGTCTGTCAGTGGAGCAAGACAGTAACAAAAATCTGTCACTGAAGCTACTCCTCTGCCTGGAGATGACACTGTTAAGTGGATGCAGTGGATTATTCATGATTGACAGGAGTTTGCTTAGTGCTCGTCGCTCTGCCACAAATGTTAAACTGTCCAACTTTACTCCTACAATAGAGCCTGCCTTCTTAACAAGTTTGTTCAGGCGTGAGGCGTCTTTCATCTTTATGCTGCCACCCCAGCACACCACCGTGTAGAAGAGGGCACTCACCACAACCGTCTGGTAGAACATCTGAAGTATCTTATTGCAGATGTTGAAGGATGCTAACCTTCTCAGAAAGTATAGTCGGCTCTGACCTTTCTTACATAGACCATCAGTATTGGCAGTCCAGTCCAATTTGGGCCTCCTAAAATCCACCACCAGCTCCTTGGTCTTGCTGATGTTAAGATGTAAGTGGTTTGAGTCGCACCATTTAACAAAGTCCTTGATTAGGTTCCTAAAGTTACCGATACTGTATGTAATATTCCACCTAGGGCACACCTATACTGCTGTCTATAGATAACTACTGAAAACAGTAGTTGTGCATATTAATTAAGGATGTCAAATAGAAATTGCAGATACATTTAAAATAAAACAAACCAATGGG
Organism: Polypterus senegalus; assembly: GCF_016835505.1. Lineage (NCBI taxonomy): Eukaryota > Metazoa > Chordata > Cladistia > Polypteriformes > Polypteridae > Polypterus > Polypterus senegalus. The sequence continues at coordinate 238,442,011 of NC_053155.1, forward strand.
CACCAAACATCACACTATACTAACATCCTATAAGCTTTGCTAATCTCTTCTTTATGTGGTTTGGATGTACAAAGAGTTGACTAGGGCATCTAATTATTTGTCATAGGATGTAATTTTAAGGTTTACATTGCTATTTTGTAACACCCTATATTTATTACTTTAACTTTCGACTGTTAGAAATTTATACAAATCTGAAATTATCCAGGGGTGCACCTGTAATTTTTAGATCACATTATCTGGCTTTATAAATAGTTTGGTATCATCTGAAAACTTAAACATATTCTTATTTTGCACTCACCTACACACACCGCACCTTGAACTCCCACTTCCTTTTGCTTGTCCAAAGTGCTGACAAGCACGTCATATCTTATGAAAGTGGCCGTCTCCAAAAAAGCATTCTGAGGTCTTATCAAACCTTCATACAATTGATTGTCAGCAGGTCTTATCCACACACAGTGCATCATATTCATGAAAACAGTACTTATGAATATGAGTGAAGCATGTAATATAGTGATTGCAGATGCAATACATTTTTAATCTTACATATTGAGAAAATTACACTTCTCTAATCTGTTAAAGAAAACGTCTACACTATATGTATCTAGTCTTTGGGAATCTTGTTAGATTGCATGGGTGTAGGAGTGCATTTTATAAAAGAGACAAATTATAGGCATGGCTACATATTCAACTACATAAAATATATAGTGCAATATTGTTACTGTTTTATGAATAACTACATATAGATCACTTAATATAACTTATTTTCCCATTTGTGTGGAAGTTTTGAGAAAAAAAAATGTATCTTAAAGCCTGAAAAATCACCCAGAACCTTGTTAAGAAGATTCTTATAGAATTTCCCATGATGTTATTTGTAATGGTTAAATAATATAATGCAATAAAGGTATATTAATTCACATAACCAAATCTCACCTTATCAATGTTTTGTTATGTTTAATTCAGGGATTTTTTACTTTCTGTAAAGAAACCATTCACAATAGCTCAAGAACAAGTTTGTCTTTATTAGGCTTATTCTGTTCCATGAAGGGCATCGGGATTGAGGCAAGCAGAGAACAAGGGAGCCACTCAAAATTAATTCAATTTACCATAATAACTGTAGTCATCCTGAGGCTATTATCTGATTTATTAGCAGAACTAATCTGTAACATTTTATTATTCCAATTGTACTGCAGTCATTTATATAAACTAGACCAATATGGTACAAAATGGATAATCGCTGTGTTGAAACAAGCTATTTTAAATTTAGACATTCACAACGTCAAAATATGGTTAAAGGAAAAGAACAAAAGGTATCTACAGTTAAATCTAGCGAAGATTTCTGAACAATTCCCATTCAGCAAGAGCTTAAAAGTCACCTTTTAGTTTTGCCTGTGTTGGATTCTATTGTCAAAGCTTTGTTGCATGAAGGATTTATTCCCCAGATTATGTTTATTTGTTGTTTTTGTCATTTTAAAATTATTATTCTTCATGCTGTGGTGTTATTGTATTACTTTTATTTATGTTTTTTTTATTGTATACCATATTTTTAAATGTGTGGACATTCATTGTTCTTTGTGAGTGAAACCCCAAGAGCTGACATTGCAGCTGCAGGGTCCTCCCTTTGGCTCATATATTGGCCTAGAACAAGGATTCAGCAGTAGTTCATTGAATTGGTAAGGAGTTTATTGTGAGTATTGCCATTTTGTTCACATTTACTGTTTTTTGACTCTTTCTCTTGATTTTGCTATTTGCATAGGGTTTGGGGACTTGTTATCCTTGGACAGCATGTAGACAAATTCTTTGTTTTCTTTTGAGCTTTTTTGTTTTACTTGTGTATTTTTGCCTTCTCTGTGTAAATACCTTCTTTTAAAATTCTTGTTGCACTTTTCAAGCGGGGTCATTTTTGCTAAATCGCTTGTAATTCGACCTCTCCAAATTAGAATCATTGCTGTTATTGAACTATCTGGAGTATAAACACATGTTTGGTCTCTTTGTAAAGGTAACATTCTCTAGTTTCACCCTTAGTAGTCAGAATCACTGTAGGTGTGACTGATCAAAAGTTATGCACATTAGAACTCACAAAAAAAAACAAATTTTTTTGTTCTTGCCTAAGTTTTTTTATGAAAATAAAGAAAAATAAAGCTGCAGTAGGTAGGTGAGGACGAAACACACTATGTACCAACAGAATAACTTGACTACTCAAATTTCAAATTTGAAAAGAATACCTGTAAAAATGACATTTTTTACACCAGTTTTTATGTGGGCATGCCCAGGGGCTTTTTAGAGGGACCATTATCCACATTTTGGAACATATGGAAAAAGTGTAATAACTTTTGAATGCTTCAACCCACAGATATCAATGAGGGCTCTACTGAAAGCTTACACCTAAAGAAATCTATATCTACACACAGTGTCACTCTATTAGTTATGGAAATTCATGTTCCATAATAAAAACAATAAAAAATACACATTTCTATGTAAAAATAGTCAATACAAGTTATGGGCCAAAAATATATATATATTTTTTATTTTTTACTTTTTTTTTTTATAAAATGCACACAAACTATATATATTTCTTTTACAAACTGTTACAACACAGCTCAGCGTTTTTCCATGTGCCACTTGATGGCAGCAATCACTAGCAAGCAGAAAGCACAAGGGCGTGGCACGTCGCTCTCTGCCATTAGACGTCTCCTGGGCCGGTTGAATACTTTCGCAACACGTACATGCATCTTTTATTTAATCGAGCGTTTATTTACGTTTAAACTTCTACTTTTATTCATATTTAAAATGCGAAAAAACTTGGCGAAATCACAATAAACAACCACGCACCAACTCTGCAGACTGGCACAAATGCCACCTTCACGCAGCTCCGATCGTTTTGTTTACAAAATAGTATGGCAAGTTACATATCAAAATGCTCGGCTGCTCATTGGCTGTAAGTTTTGAGTGTCAGTCACAGTGTCCAATCAAACTGGTAGATTCTACCAGAGTTTGGAGCTATACGCCATCCTCCAAGCTTTCTGTGACACTGGTTGGCTATACGAGGAGCAAGTCAACCCCAGACCCGTCGTAATTGGCCAACTTAGGTGTCTTTCGGAAGCTAACACTTCCGTGTTTCATGCGTAGCATGGTTATCGCCGACAGAAACAAATTACGTCTAATATGAGCAATATAAATGAAAAAAAATTACGTAGGTGGTCTCAAGTTATGAAACGTTTTCTGGAGTTTTTGTCCCTTTGAGAATATATCGTGTGTTTTGGACCTAAATAGTTTTACTGGATTATATTCGCTGGAGCCTTACGGACACAATGGGATCAATACTGCTCGGAAATATTGATGTTTGACTTGCAGGGGGTCTTCAAAGGTAGGGACAGTCAACTCTTAAAAGTATGTACTTCTCTGTAAAAAAGGCTTTAGTGTCAGTGCTGTGGTTGTTGTGTGTCAAAATGGTTTATATCATCGGAAAGACGAGACTTTGAAGTTTCATTTGATGGGTAGGGTGTCGAGATGCATGGCAGATGGGCATGCACACATTACTGTAACGTTTTTAAAACGCTTAATTGTCCCGGGACCGGCACGTGTGCGCGTTAAGAGGTTAGAAGCCAGATGTTTTCTGGTTTCTCTCCGAACTAAGGCATTTTTGTTCATTTTAGGACTTTATTACATTTTGGAAAGTTAAAAGCCAGCTCCCCATTTACAGACATGTTTAGACTAAGGCCGTTAGGTAACAGTTAAAGGATAAGTTCTCTCTTTTTCAAGTTGAAGTTATTTCTTCACAAACATGTCATATACTGTATGCATTTGCTATACAAAATTGTATTTCAAAGTCCAGCATTTTCTGCAAGTTTAAAGAAAATATACAGTGATCCCCCACCTATCACGGAAGTTACATTCCACACCCATCAGCGGTAGGTGAAAATCTGCGATATACAAAGACCATATAAATAAACATTTTTTTTTTAGTTTAAGCCTTAAAACACCCCTCCCACATGCTTTAAACACATGTAAACTTGTAATGTCGAGCGACGTCCACGTAACAGGAGTTATACCTTTTCCAGTATGGTCAATGTCTTCCTCTGGTGCTTAGGCTCATTACTACCAGAAAACTTAGAAGATGTAGGATGCTTGGGAGCCATCACAGGGCTTAAAACAAAACGAAGAGTTCACAAAAAGTTTGCTCACAACAATCAGACCACAGGCAAGGTATGCGATACAGAGAGATCTGAGATGCATTGGGGACCCACGTTCGCTGTTCTTGAGAGATTACATCATTTTAGCAGCAGCCAATCAGAGCCAAAGAGAATGAAAATCTCGCTCTGATTGGTTGAGTCTCCTCTTTCAGCCAATAAAGGGCCTTGTAAGAAATCATCTGGGTACTGTTACGCGAAACTCTTTGTCTACCATAGTGTACACGGCTTCAGAAGGTTGATATGGTATACTCTCTCACTCGGTTGACAATTCAGTTGACTCACCAAATAGTCCACTAGTCTTTTTCTCTCTTTCACTTCGTAGGGCCCTAGCCAATGAGCCAAGAGTTTCTAGTGGGAGGTGGGCACGAGCACCATCACGCTGTCCCCAGGCTAGAACTCTCGTAGAGAGGTGTTTCTGTTGTAGTTCCGGACCTGCGCTGCTTGAGCCCTGGACAAGTGATCTTTAAGTAGGGGCAGGATTTTGGTCAATCTATCGCGTAAGTGCGCGATATACTCTAGGAGGTTAGTGGAGGGAAGCGCCTCCCCTTCCAAGCCTTCTTTGAGCACATCCAATAAGCCCCGGGGCTGTCGCCCATATAACAACTCAAACAGAGAAAACCCTGTGGAGGCTTGTGGGACTTCCCTATAAGCGAAAAGCACGAGGGGTAAAAGTTGGTCCCAGTTCCTACCGTCCGCACTGACCACCTTGCGGAGCATCTGCTGCAGTGTTTGATTGAAGCGCTCAACTAGTCCATCCGTCTGGGGATGATAGACGGATGCCTTAAGATGCTTAATCTGGAGTAGTTCGGCAATCTCTCTAAAGGTATCCGATGTAAAGGGCGTACCCTGATCCGTGAGGACTTCTTTGGGTATGCAATGTTTTTACTATTAGCAGAACGCAGGGGAACTGCTTCGGGGTATCAGGTTGCGTAGTCAACCATCACCAAAATATATTTGTGACCATGCACGGAAGGCTCTTGGGGGGCAACCAGATCGACACCGATCCGCTCAAAAGGGATATCTATCAGGGGGATCGGGATCGGAGGAGCACGGTCCCTTCGGGGAATCTGACACAGCTGACAGACCGGGCAGGACTGGCGGACCTCCTCATTGACCCTGGGCCAATAAAACCGGAGCTTTATCCTCTCCAATGTTTTCTTGGTTCCCAGATGGGCACCTAGGAGATGGGTGTGAGCCAGCTCACAAACCTCCCACCGGTAGGTTCGCAGCACTAGCAACAACTTCCGCACCTCGCCTTCGTGCTCAGGAACCCAATAAAGTAAATCATTTTCGAGTACAAAGTAAGGCCCATGTGGTGTGGAGGCCATGGACGATATGTCGTCACTGGAGACGATAGCATTCCTGGCAAACCTCAAGGAATCATCATTCCATTGTTCACGCTTAAAGGATGCCGGTGTGGACCGGTACTGGGTGTCCAAGCCGGCGAATATGTCCGTAAGTGGAGCCGCGGGAGCACTTGCCGGCTCCGGAGCTCCGCTTGGGACGTCTTCCGGGTCGAGGTCCTCCCCTGACCCCTCTACGTCATCAATAGGCGCAAAAGTGCACGGTGTGGGAACAGCGGGGAGGGGCCCCTGACCCTCTATGACCAGACCTAGCCTAGGAACAGGAGTGGTGACGGTCCCACCGCTTTTAGTGTCCGACCAGTCTCATCCCAAGATGACTGGGAATGGGAGTTCTGGCATCACAGCGACAACCAGCTGTTTCAGAGCCCCTTCCCAAGTGATGACACATCTCACGCCCATACGTTGAGCGAGCCATTGTCGCGGTAAGACGTAACGGCGAGCAACAATGGTTATGTTACTCCCGGAATCAAACATTGCCACCACCAAGTGCCCATTTAACAACACCACTCCCGTATTTGTGACCGCAAGGGGATTAGACAGTGCATAGTACCTCTCTTCCTTCGCCCAGCTGCAGTCCATTCCATCGGCTCCTGGTTGAGAGGGCAAGCTGGCAGCAGATGTCCCGGCTCCCCACACTTGAAACAGAGCGGCAGCGCGAGCCTTTTTTCTTTCGGCTTGACCGGAGCCTCCTTGGCGCGGCAAGTGGGCTCGGGGACAATTGCCCGTCCCTGCCGCGACCCACGTGCCGGGCTCTCAGTCCCCCCAAGTTGGGCCACCTCCAGAAGGCCGTCCATATTTGCAAACGGGTGCCTCCGGACCTGTTGAGCGAGATAATCCGGCATCGCATAAATCAGACCATCGCACGCCACTTGCTCCACCACCTGGAAAGCCTGGTTTTTATCTGGCCATAGCCAGAGCCCGAGCTTTACCCAGTATTCGAATGCCTGGGGTCAAAGTGCTGGGTCAAAGCGCCAGTGACGCCAGATGCGAGCCTGCTGGCCGGAGGTCACCCCGTAGCGCTGATAGATCTCAGCCTTCAGTAGTTCATATTGGACGGCTTCCTCCTCGGGGAGGTCATGATATGCCCGTTGCGCAGGCCCCTTTAGGTACAGGGCCAAAATGGACGCCCACTACGCCCGCGGCCACTGGTGTCGGGTTGCCGTCCTCTCAAATATGGAGAGGTACGACTCTATGTCGTCCTCCCCGGTGAGAGGTAGCATCAGAGGGTGTAATGGCTTGGGGGCTCCGTTCTTACCATTTCCGCAGCCGCCAGTCGCCTCTTCGTTTCAGCGAGCTCCGCCTTGGTTCAGGCCTGTTCCGCCTTGACGGCCTGGAGCTCTGCGACCAATGTATTGAGGACCGCGTTCAGGTCCTGTCCTTCTGTCATCGCTCGGACCCTTGTCTATCCTGCCAACTACGCCACTGTAATAAACAGACAAAAATCGTTCAAGGTTTGGGGGTTTTAGCCCCGTATACTGTAACACAAATATCGTCAGTCGTTCCAATACAAGAAATCAGAAGACACTGAAGAGAGAAAGAACGGACATTTTATGGAGGCGGACCGGACATTGATGTGAGGGATACTGGGATAGTCGTGATGGATTCTGATATTGTGACGTCATCAAGGGTCAACAGAGGGATTTAATAGACCCGGAAGTGTGTGCTTCCTATAGCCGTCCGGGCGTTGTTTACGGCTGCGAGACTTCAAACTTACTGAAGATGGAAAGAAAGACAAGTTAGTACACTGCCGTCGACCCCTTGCGGGAGGTTTTCCGAAGCAAACCGGGTCGATCTGCTATTCCCCAAACACTCGTGCGTGACAATATATATGTTATAATTACAGTAATACATTGTTGTTATTAATAGTTTAGCATAGAAAAATGCTTAATTCAAAAAGTTGTCAAAAACCCATAAAAAAACGATCACTATAAAAACACAAACTGTTGATAACAGGAACTTCGGCCTCATGTACTTCAGTTGTTAAACATACAGTATGTTATACTCCTAGTTAATACTGCACTAGATTAAGGACGGATATTACTTCACCCTGGGCAACCGGTTGTTCTGTATTAGTTGATAATGACTAAGATGGTCTTTGGGCTTCATGTCGGCCTGCAAAAGAGCATTTTAGACCTTCAGGTTGGTTTATTGTAGGGCACTGTCTCGAATAGTGTCTCTGGATTCAGGAAACAGTTACAAATTAATGAATGATCTTTAACTACGAGAAAACAAAACTACTTAGCATTACGACACTGTCGAGAAACGTACCTCATAAAGGGTTGTACAAGATAAACAGAAATTGGACCAAACCCTAAACCAAACAAGAATTAAGATGACCAAAAGATAAAATAAATCAAAATCTGGAATTTGACTTAATTTTGAAAAAAACAAAGGGTAGATGCACAAACACAAAGCATGTCTCTCAACCACCTTGACATTACAAGCCATAAAAAAATTGACAAAATGATGACAGAAACTCAAAATAGTCCTGTTGATGTCACTGGCAAGACAGTGAGACATACACAAAAATCTTTTGTTTATAATTATATTTTTCAGCATATTAGAAATTATGGCTTTGAATAATTCTAGGATGTACACATGTATTGGTTGTGTAACAATAGCATTCTGCTTGACTTCTACTTTGGTGGGCCAGGAATAAAGCCGTCAAGAACAAATTGGGGCTCCTCTTTTAGCCCTTTTTGTCACCTGCCCCCTGCCTATGGCGTCTTCTCTGGGGGTCTTACACAGCAACAGTTGCAATGCAGCAGTCACTTAACAGAGGTGCTGCTAGGATAGTGGGGTGCTCAAGCATATGCATTCCTATATTCATTGTCAAACTCTCCCCTTGGTCTTCATATCCACATCTCTCCAGTTCTGATGTCACTATATTGGTTACCCGTGCCATTTAGAATTGACTTTAAAACACTGCCTTAAATAATCTCGCTCCATCCTAGATTTCAGAATGCCTTTCACCTTACACTCCAAATCGTAACCTTAGATCTTCAAATGAGTGTCTGCTTATAATTCTAAGAGCTGAACTTAAAAGAGATGGTGATGCAGCCTTCTGCTGCTATGCACCTAAAATCTGGAAACACATTATTTTAACTTGGCTTTCTCATAGCTTAATTTTAGTTTAATCCTGTATATGCATTTTATTATCATTATCATTCATGGTGGCTCAGAAATCTGTACTAACCCCTCTTTTCTCTTCTGTTCTTTTTCTGGTTTTCCGTGGTGGTGATCTGCGCCACCACCACCCCATCGAAGCACCGTGCTGTTCCTACATTGATGGATCAAAGGCCAGAGGTCCACATGACCATCATCATCTAATTCTTCGATGTGAAGCCTGAAAACCATGAGGACTGATTGAGATCATTTATGTTAGGTAGAATGCCTAAAGAGGGCTGGGCGGTCTCGTGGCCTTAGAACCCCTGCTGATTTTGTTTTTGTTTTTTTTTTTCTACAGCCATCTGGAGTTTTTTTTTTCTGTCCTTCCTGGCCATCGGACCTTACTTTTATTCTTTTAATTCGTATTGCCTAAATTTATTTTTTATATTTTGTCTTTTTTCTTCATCCTGTAAAGCACTTTGGGCTACATCATTTGTATGAAAATATGCTATATAAATAAATGTTGTTGTCGTTTAGTGTTATGGTGTTTTGACCTTTCTTGGATTTTCTGAGTTTATGCAAGGATGTTTTCTTATTTTGAATTCTTGTTTTTAACCTATTGCCAAATAATAATTTCCCTTTTATTTTGTGATTTTGGAAAAAGGTTACCTTTGTCTTTGCCACTTCTGTATATGACCTTTTGATAAATTCTGGATTTAACTTTTTGGATTATAAATTGAATAAGTTAGTTCCCTTAATAGCTCTGCTTCTTCAAGAGTCTGCTCAAATCTGCATTCTTAGTTTAGTGCAGCTGATCATCTGAGTTCTACAGAGTGGTGCACTACATGTGCTCTCAATTCTGTGTGTGTCACAAGGCAGCACACATCTGACTTAGTTGTGTAAGCAATACAAATTGTTGGGGGAAAGATAAAAAAGACTTACTGAAAAATCTGAATCATAGAAAGAATGACAGATGAAAATTTGGACAGGAATGGATTTTTACCGCCTTTCCCAAGTGTAACAATCTATTTGAACTAAGCCTGAGGTCACAGCCACTGCACTCCACCTAAGCTTGGCACATGAGGAGTGCAAAGATACAGATGCCATTCTTAGATTTCAGCTCTGCATTCAACACAATTACCCCTCAGCACCTGGTAGACAAACTTACTCCCTGGACCTTCTCTGGATATTAGACCATAGTCAGTTCAATTTGGAAACAATACATTGCATACCCTCCTTCTGAACACTGGTGTCCTCCAAGGCCGTGACCTAGGTCCACTACTCTTCACTGTAATGATCCGTGACTATTACACGACATTACAGCATGAACCACATCATTAAGTTCACTGACAACACAACAGTGATAGGTCTCATCAGGGTAATGATGAGACATTTTAGAAAGAGAAGGTTAAACAGCTACTGGAATTACCTAATCATGACTGTCAACTTCAGGAAGAACTGTGCCGCTCATCTTCTCCCTCTATCAATGGCCCTTTTGTGGAGTCAGTGAGGAGCATAGAGTTAATGGGAGTAAAGGTGACAAATGATCTCTCCTCTACTTAACATACATCTTCCCTTGTCAAGATAGGACTGAAGCGATTGCACTTCCGGTGGTGCATGATGAAGCCTAACTTCTGCCCTTGCCACTTTCTACAGAATATCATTGAGACATCTCTGTTTCTCCCACTGAGGAACTCTACCACAAAAACTGGACCACCAACATTACCAGAGACCACACTCACCTTAAATGGACTATTTACCTTTCTGTCCTCTGGCAAACAGAACTAAAGTATAAAATACAGAACTACCAGACTTCATAAATGTGTCAGAAGCAATGAAATTCTTAAATAATGATCATACTGTTAATAAAGTGCAACATATGATTTATCTGGGCAATATTAACTTCTGTTTTTGACTGTTACGGATTATATGGTGGATTATATGATATTGAAGAGAGTTTGTGTGTAAGTATGTTTGTGTGTATGCTGGTAATTATCTCTTCTGTTTATTCTTGCCTATTCTAGTTATTTATTTATTTTTTGTTGGCTATTCTTGCATATAATCGTACCAGGTGTCACAATTTTGTTTTGCTGTGCGCTGCTGTTTGTGGTTTCTGATGACAAATAAAATTAATCTTGAACCTCAAATCTTTCTAATGTAAAAGATAAATTTAGGTTAATAAATGATCAGATATAGGGCAGTAAAAATCTCATCATTATTTGGAGGGATTTGACATGCAAGCTATTATGGCCGAAGTTGATAACTGGCATGTCCATAAAGTTGGACAAAGGGTTTATGGTAAGATTGGGAGATAAAGATTCTTTAGGGATGAACCACAACAGAAAGTAGTTTGACAGAGCAAAGGCCAGAAACATTCAACCAAATCCCAAGATGTTAATTGGAATTCAAAAGGTAATGAAGACTTAGCATATTCTGCTGCTCTTGACAAGGCAGGGATTTTTGTATCGAAAAAAACCAATAGATGGAAGAAGTAAGAATTGTAGTGGACAAATAAAAGGTCAAAAATTGAAGTGGACAAATAAAACGTCAAAAAGAGGAAGTCCAACATTTGTACACCTCAGCTTTAACACTAATCCAAATGTAAAATCTGATATAATAGAAATAAATTTTCTAAAACACTACTTTGGAATGTTTTGAGCTATCCACAACCTTGGACAATGAGATATTCTGTGAAATTAACTTTTATATTGTTGAACTAGTGAAATCACAGGTTGTGGCCTACGGGCCACTCCCGTCAGGAACCAGTCACTGCAGTATAGCAACAATACCACAAATGGAAATGTCTGCTAGAAAAACAAAATGGTGCAGTGATCATTTTAGAAACAAAGTTAAAATAAAATTAATAAAGCTTAATCAAAAACATTCCTCAAAAACAAAAGTAAACATGCATCCCTTATGTTTCATCCATCCATTCATCCATTATCCAACCCGCTATATCCTAACTACAGGGTCATGGGGCTCTGCTGAAGCCAATCCCAGGGCGCAAGGCAGGAAACAAATCACAGGCAGGGCGTCAGCCCACCGCAGGGCACACACACACACCAAGCACAATTTAGAATTGCCAATGCGCCTAACCTGCATGTCTTTGGACTGTGGGAGGAAACCCACGAAGACATGGGGAGAACATGCAAACTCCACGCAGGGAGGACCCGGGAAGCAAACTCAGGTCTCCTAACTGTGAGGCAGCAGCGATACCCACTGCACCACTGTGCCGCCCCCTTATGTTTCAAAGACATAATATATAAAAATATCAGACCTTAAATATCCAAATCATGGCCATGCGACATACATGAGAATGGTTGGATCAGAATTCACATGTTTTGTTAGCTATATGCATGGCTGTCATCATCAGCCAGAACAAGCGGCACGGAAGAACAACAATGGAGGACAGCTACAGTTGTGACAACAGTCACGGTTGCACCATTGCTGGCTCCTTTTTCATATCCACACATCTCTTGGTGCAAGCAGTGCCAGCAATCAAATACAGCTAAAAAACTGTTTACTGTCTTCCAGAGAAAGATGATAGCATACACCAGCTACTACCTACCATTTTTTTGGTTTTAACACTACAAGTCTTCTCATATGATTTTTTTTGTTGTTGGTGACTCATCCACAAACTTATAAATGTGCTCACACATGTTGCTTCAGAGGACAGATGCATTCACTTTATGGTTAGAAACAGGTCACTTGTAGTTATAACTGTAAATTCAGACATATCTGAGGCAAAAAATCAAAACTGAGCAATGAGACTTGTAATGTGAATATAATGTTAGTACTACAAGGTTTTTTGTCAGTGAGTAGAGACAAAAATTATATTAGCACCTATGGCAGTTAGTAATTTCACCTTCCCTCATGTCATCTAAATATGTCCATTGTATACAGGAAATGTATAGAGTTTTAAATGTCGTTTTTCAAATGTGAGAGAGCTGTTCTTTTAGATAAGACATAACTAAACCGCCTTTATCACTTCAGAAGTCTTGCATCAGTGGATTCTAGTAATGTAGGCAGAAATGTTTTGTATGTTGTACTTTCTGTGTCCTGCATTTAGAATATTCTAAGCCTTTTATGGTTAATACATTATATCTTAAGAGCAATAGATAACATTTGCATAATATTTACATTTTCTTGTTTGACAGCTGCATAATTACACAACTGTTATTATGTAATTTATGTCAGAGGGGAACATTTTTGTACAGCGAGTGGTTTTCTTTTTTTTAGGCAGTGTGAACGCTGGCCCCGGCACAGACAGACGGACGACATTTTTGCACCCAACACACTTTTTATTCACACTATTTACACAACTATAAAAGTCACGTGCACTCACGAACCCCAGTGCTGCTGGCACTGAATCCCCCAAAGTCCAGGGCCCACAGTTTCTGTGCCTTGCTTCCTGGCCGCCTCCTGTCCTCTCTCCAGCTCCGTCAACACTGCCTCCCGACTTCCACTGCTGACTGGAGGGAGGCGGCCCCTTTTATGGGGAGCCGGATGGGCTCCAGCTGCTTCCCGGCACTTAACGGTGGCCACACCCCTGTGTGGCGGAAGTGCCGCTGCGCACCCGAAGCCTTCCGTCCTCCCCGGTCGCCTTCCCCGGTTCCTGGTGTGGCGGAAGTGCCGGGCGGACAGGCACTGGGCGCCGCCTGGTGGTGGCCACGGGTCCCTACAGGGCTGGGCTTCAAAGCCCCTACCCGAGGCCCCCTGCATAACCAGGACGGAATTCTGGAGGCACTGGGTCCTCCAAGGCGTCCGGTGGGCTCCATCTCGCTAAAGACCACACGGGTAAACCGGCATCGGGCGCCTGGCGGTGACCACAGGTCGAGGGCATGGAAGCCCTACCCTGTAGGGGCCCGTGGTCACGCCAGGCCCCTGCATAACCAGGACGGACGCCCCCTCACAATCTGGAGGAGGCACAAGCCTTCCTCACGTCCTCCTGGGCGTCCCAGCCGGGCTCCAGCCCCGGCCGGGGACCACAGCAGAAAAACAGGTAATTAATAAATGTAAAAAACAAATGGATGAAGGGGCAATAAACACCCTTTATTGACACTGTGGTGATAAGTGAAAAGACAAATTTCCGAATAATTCTGTTACAGGTTATTTTCAATGTCTGTCTACAGTTTGTAGATATTTACCTGTCTTGCAAAAGAGCCACCTGCTTTGAAGATTAAACTGCTTTGTATCTCATCAACATACAAGATTGTGAACAAACTGCCTGCTTCCTTGGAAAATATTTGTATTTACCAGGTTTGAAAATGAACATGTTATGGGGACATTGGTTTCTAATCAGCATACAGTGGTATATGTACTTCTTGATAGCTGACAAGAATACTTTTTTTTTTAACCAATGAAAATGTGTTTGCATTGTTGATGAGTAAAAGAAATTGTTATGTATCATTGTTTAATGGATCTTCATGTTGATCTAGGCAGAGACTGAAGCAGCTATATACTTCTGGGCAGTGGGTGGTCTTCAGATGGTGTGAAGAGAGAGAGAAGGAGCAGAAGTGTTGGAGAAAGTCCAGAAGATGTTGTGGGAGGGCACACTGTGTAGGAGAGAGATGGTCCATCGAGAACGCTGTCAAGATCACTTGCACAGAGCACATTGACAGGCAGACAAGGGTACATGGCTGATGAAGTGCGAGACACCTACCTCAAGGGAAGAAGGGATGGTTTCACCAGAAAGACACTGGTTGTGGGTCAAGTCGAGAAACGAGCTGTGCCTAGGTCATCATAGCAACACGAGGTACACAGAAGTGAAAGAGAATGCTCACTCCACACGGAAGAGTTGCCATCAGGGATTCAGCAAATTAGCAAGACTTCTGTTGAGAACTATTGTGTTCAGTGAACAAATCATTGTAGTAACACAGCGTGCAACTTGGACTTCGCACCACCAAAGGTTGTATCCTCCACTATTATGTTTTAAAGGACTTTCAGAATGCAGACTGTGTGCTTTCTCTTTAAAAGGTTTTAGCTCCTGATATTTTTAGACTCTTATGTGCTTTTATCTTGGTGGATTGTCAGTTGTAATACAAGTTGCCATTGTTTATTTTTAAATTGCTGTCATGTATTTCACTGTGTGTTTTTCCATCCATCCATCCTCTTCCGCTTATCCGAGATCGGGTTGTGGGAGCAGCAGCTTGAGCAGAGATGGCCAGACTTCCCCCTCCCCAGCCACTTCTAGCTCTTCCGAGGGAATCCCGAGGCGTTCCCAGGCCAGCCGGGAGACATAGTCCCTCCAGCGTGTCCTGGGTCTTCCCCGGGGGCCTCCTCCAGGTTGGACGTACCCGGAACACCTCACCAGGGAGGCGTCCAGGAGGCATCCTGATCAGATGCCCGAGCCACCTCATCTGACTCCTCTCGATGCGGAGGAGCAGTAGCTCTACTCTGAGTCCCTCCCAGATGACTGAGCTTCTCACCCTATCTTTAAGGGAAAGCCCAGACACCCTGTGGAGGAAACTCATTTCAGCCACTTGTATTCGCGATCTCGTTCTTTCGGTCACTACCCATAGCTCATGACCATAGGTGAGGGTAGGAACGTAGATCGACTGGTAAATTGAGAGCTTTGCCTTACGGCTCAGCTCCCTTTTCACCACGACAGACCGATGCAGAGTCCGAATCACTGTGGACGCTGCACCGATCTACCTGTCGATGTCACGCTCCATTCTTCCCTCACTCGTGAACAAGACCCCAAGATACTTGATCTCCTCTACTTGGGGCAGGATCTCGCTCCCAACCCTGAGAGGGCACTCCACCCTTTTCCAGCTGAGGACCATGGTCTTGGATTTGGAACTGCTGATTCCCATCCCAGCCGCTTCAAACTCAGCTGCAAACCGATCCAGAGAGAGCTGAAGATCACGGCCTGATGAAGCAAACAGGACAACATCATCTGCAAAAAGCAGTGACCCAATCCTGAGTCCACCAAACCGGACCCCTTCAACACCCTGGCTGCGTTTACTCATCACCAATTTAAAGAAACCTGAGTGCTATTAACTTTAAATTTCAAGAGTTCCTAGACTCTTAATAGAACTGGGTGATGTAGTCAGATATTTAAACTGTGTTTAGGTTAGATTACCTATAAGTGTGACGTAGACATACATCACACGTATTAAGCTGCTGCTATCTGAGGCTTTCATCAACAGAACATTGAGTGCAAAGGCAATAATAAATCAGTATTTAAAACAGTTTATTACTTTTCAATTTACACATACATGTATGTAATTGCACAGAGTAAAACAAGAAGCAGACACAGAAGAAGGTTTGGGATATGCCTGTGACCCCATATAATAAAAGTAAACAAAAGGAAATAATCATTTTACAAAGATAATTTAAACATCTTCCCTGATGGGAGTCCAATAGTGAACTGACTCAAAGATGTCCGAACTGCTGGTCATGAGTTAATAATAATAATAATTTTTTGCAGTCCAGGCGGGAAGTAGTGCGGTCCATGGAAGTGACATCAGAGGTAGAGCGTCTGTCAGTCTTTACAGGTAGAAAGAGAGACGGCATTAGCAAACACCATCAAGCACTGATTCAGTGGTTAGCTACCATCACCAGAGCCCTTAAGTTGCCTTCCAAGCGCATGTGCCAGACAATAGTAATTATGCTGGGTATTACTGAATAATTACGTTGTAATTGAAAACACTTAATATTTCTTTAGAAAACTGAATCACCCAATTTCTTGCTGCCAGTTAAAAGGTTGTGAAGGAGACAGCAGAAAATGCTGTACAAGAAAACACAGAAGTATTTTGTAGACAAGCTGGTATTTGTTTGGCTCACATGTTGTCAGCCCTTTGACATTATCTGAATCACATGGCACAGTTCTTTATTATAGTTGGTAAAACTACTTTGGTGCTTTGAGATTTAGCTAGATATGCAGAGAACAGAACTGAACAAACAAAGTGCATGTGTCTCCCAGGATGCATTCATCAGATTTGGTTTCTTTACTTTCATAACCTCATCAACAGTGTGGTCATGTTATGAAATATGACATAAGAGAAGGACTGTTTTGTTTTCTCCAAGTCATACCACGTGTCTAGTAAAGTTCAGCTTTTTGTAACTGCATTTTTTGCCATCTTCCCATTCATGTATACTGATTTTTTTTGTTTAATTGAAGCAGCTAAACAAAGATTTAAAGTAGTTACCATGCAAAATCTTTCAGCTTAAATATGGGATGGCTTAGTACTTTCTGCACCTGCATGAAAAATATTTACCATTTTACATACAGTATATTTGTGAGAAATTAAAACTTATGTGACATACTGAAAACTTACAAGTAATATGAAGGATTTTGTGTCTGACTGTATTATGTGTTAGTGGTGATGAACTCATTTTTGGTCATTTTCTATCCCGCTTAGTCCAGAACAAGGATGCAGGGGAGCTGGATCCTATCCCAGGAAGCATTGGGCACAAGGCAGGAGCAAACCCCGGAGAGAGTGCCAGGGCAAACACTCACAAACACACACGCACACACAAATCAGGGCCAATTTAGTGCCACCAGTTCACCTAACCTGTATGTCTTTGTACTGTGGGAGGAAACCGGAGCACCTGGTACACCTTCAACCCATAAACAGTGGATCACTGCTTGCTGCTCTTCTTTGCTACAAATGGAGATTGGCTCTGCCATGTTTACTCCTAGAAAACAACAACTGACTGATAACGACAGAAACATTTCCACTGTGTCCAGAGACGCACCGTGGTTCCACATGTGTGTGTGGTGAAACCTGTACAGCCAACCCAAACACAATTATCACAAAAGTGCAGGTAATTATTGACTTACCCTTGTATGTTTACATTTATTCAATTCATACTTGCTTAGCTTTCTTCATTGAATAGTGTTTAGTATGCTTAAAATTATTTATACCTACAAAATAGCCAGGCACTTGATTCCTTCCAGTTCTGTTGATTCAGTTTTCATTATAAAATTATTTTAGTTAAAGTTGTTGGTAGTAATGAACCTAGAGGATTACAACAATCTGTTAATAAGCTGAGAGCTCAAAAACACAATAGAAAAGGTATTATGATTATTGCTTTGGTAGTCAGTTTTGAACATTCTTTTTGATATATTTTATTTTTAATTACTTTTGATAAAATTCACATTATTTTGTGATGTCATTTCATGGCATTGGCCCTGTTGTTAATAGCAGTAGCCCCCTTTACCCTTCATGTGAATAAAAAGTTACATGATGTTTAACTCCATTAAATAGCCCTTGTTCAAGATGGCAGTGCACAGCACTCTACAGTTAAATTTTGGACTAACTTCAATATTTCAACTATGTTCAGTGAAAGTCAGTGTTAATTAATTCAAACCGTGTCAGTACCTGTTGGCAACTTTCTTTTTGACTTTAATTTTGGTTTAGAGTTTCTAGTATTGGTATTTGTACTCTGACCATTTCTGCCAATTTCCCAACCCCTGCCTGTTCCTTCACTAAGATTTTGCCTGCTCCTGGTTTTTAATTTTCAACTGCTGGTCAAGTGCATTCACTTTTATCCCAACAAGCACTCTTATTATTCTTAGTATTCATTACAACTAGAACTATGGTGCTGATTGCTATGGTTTTGGCATGGCTTCTTCCCTGGTTTTAGTTTTTTGTTCTTTATTTCTGTAAATTCTGTTGTGCTTTTAAAATTATTTGGTGCTTTATATTACTAAATATGTTTTATTTTTTATATTTTTTAACGTTTTTGTTTGCTGATCATTTTGTTACTTTTTATATTCTCTGTTTATGATAATTTAGTAGGTTACATGTCTTTTGTTTTATCTGTGTTGAGCCGAAGGGGGTGGGCACCCCTGACAATGCAGCTGTGGATGCCTGTAGCCTGAGTAACTTCAGTCTAGTACTCCTGCTAATGTTGTTCAGCTTCTTTTCATTCTCAGTATTGTAAGTCATGTGAACTTTTTTTTTTACATTTTTGTTCTGCTTTTTTAGTTTTTGCAATCTTTTGCTTTCTATTAGAGTTTGCTTTTTACCTTTGCTTTTGCATTGCTTATCTTTATTTTTTAAATGTAAAACAAACAACTTTATATTAATGGTTATAGTTTTTTGCTTTTCTTGAGCCATGGGTTTTATATTCCCGTCTGTCACTTTGAATTTATAGGTCTTGACCCTTTTGAGAGTGTAGGCCACAGGCATGATTTTAAGTTTTAGGGCCAGGCCTATTTTGGGTCTTGATGATTTTTGGTATTAGGGTCTTTTTTGAACCAAAGATTGTGACATTAATGAATATCATGCCCCATATATCCAGCTAATAGAATATACATCAATGTATTTTGTGTCATTATGTGGGGTTTGATATGTCTAGTTTCATTTTTTAACGTTATTATTTATTAAAAAATTGACTCTTTGAGTTATGCTTGTTTTTATCACTATTCTGGTGATGTCCTCTGGCAAATTTTGTAGTGGTATTTTGCTTTGTGACCCACCCCATGATGAGTTTGGCCAGTTTGATAGTAATCGTGTTGTTTATCGTAAGTAATGGCATTGCCACCATGTGATCAGCAGCGTCACTACATGTGACAACATCACACTATCTCATAAAAATTTCCTGATTTTAAGATAAATCTGCTGTGTGTTTCATATTCAGTTTGCAAAAAACTTGTTTTAGTCTTGTGAGTCTTTGAACTTTGCTTTGGTCTTCTACTACGGTTTCCTCTTTTTTTAAAACTTGGCTCCATATAGGTTGATCTTTGTTGTACCAATCTCTGCTTGTTTGTTTGATTCGGCATCTATCAGTTTTTCTTTTTTTCCCAGCCATAGTACTTACTGATTTGAAGTGAACCAGCATTCTGTAGATTCAAAACATCCTGTTGCAGTGACACAAATATTAGTTTTATCAGTTTACTTGTAATATATTTGTAATGCATTATTTGTATTATAACATTTGAAATTGGGTTTAGTTTAAAGACTAAACATTTACCCCCATTTATGCCTTTGAACTGGACCTACAAAGTAATCACTTACTGTCATGTTTTTCTTCTTTTATATATACCGTGTGATGGATGGCTGGGGTTTTTATCTGGTCGAGACTCCTTCGTTTTGAAAGCACCAGAGGAGAGAACTTGTAGGGGCCATGACTACCCCTGGAACAGCAGAGGGCAGCACCTCTGGCATGGTACAGTGCCATTTGGTTGGAGCTTGGAAGCTCAGCCCTATTGGGGTCTTTGGTCACTTCCTGGGGGTGCTTGGAGAACTGTTGAGCCTGGAAGTACTGCTGGAAGGAAATCACAGGACACCTGGAGCACTTCCAGGTGCTCTATAAAAGGATCCACCTCACTCCAATTGGGAAGCCAGAGTCAAGAAATGTGGAGCAAAGCATGCTGATGGAGGAGTGGAGGTGGAAAGAGACAGAGAGAGGAAGAAAAAGAGATGGAGAAGAGGTATTGTTGTGTGGTTCTTTTATTATTAGTGCCTGTGTTCAGTGCTGGCAGATGGGAAACAGTTTAGGAAGAGTTTCCCACAGTTTAATAGAAGCCTGTGTTGTTCTGGGACTTGTGCATGCTGTCTGTCTGTGTCAGGTTTGGGCAGCTAGTGTGCCCCCTGGTGTTCACAACCTTTATGTAAAGTCCCAAACTAGTTAAACATATTAAAAGTCCTAGTTATGAGGAATAAGACTTCTCATATGTAAACTGTGTCACACACGTGTGTTTAGGAGGCAATCAACAGGTCCTGAGGTGAGTGAATGGTTACAAGATGGGGGGTTATATTATGGTGCTAATGCCTCTCTTTCTAATCGTACAGAGCTAAAGAAGAGAAATAATTATCACATACCCGCATCAGACACTTTCTCATTCATTACCACACCTCTGGCTATCTTTGATGACATTATTTCCGTTTCCATCATGATGACGTCACTTCTGGCTCATGTGGATGATGCCACTTCCGGTCCCGCCATGATGACATCACTTTCGGCTCACGTGGATGATGTCACTTTCCAGTCCCGCCATGATGACGTCATTGCCGGCTCACGTGGATGACGTCACTCCCGGTCCCACCATTATGCCGTCACTTCCGGCTCCCGTGGATGATGTCCCATCTTGACCATTATATAAAAGCCGACAGAATCTCCACCTTGGTTGTCGAATGTCTGCTATCTTATATAGTCATCTTGACCATTTTCTGTGCTCAACAATATAAGGGGCCAATCCCCAAAACTTTAGAATAGTATTTGTGAATTCTTTTCATCACAACTGTTATCACAGAACAAAGCAAAAAGTTAAACATTATAAATAATGTCATTTTCTAATCTGAAACGTGCTGGTACAAATAAAGTCAAGATATTCAATTTAACAGGCAGGCAAATTCAAGCGGTTTTTTTTTTTCTTTACCTCTACATCTTAACTTTTGCTCCTCTATGGGTCTTTACAAGGCTTTAGATCATTATGCACTTCCTTTATCTGTAAAGCTGGATTTACTTGGTCTGTATTTTTTTTGTCTTGCATCGGATTTTCTGCTCACCCCATTGTTTCACCAGGTTAGGTATACAGCATGTCAGATTTAAACAGCACCTATGACAAATGGAAGGCTATGACAGAGATGAAAAAGGAGTGAGAGAGAGAAAACAGAAAAGAAGGAGAGGACCTTGATCAACTCAAGTCAAGTCAATGTATTGTACAGATATGGCTGACTTCAAAGCCCAAGTGCAGTGATATTCTGAAGAAAAGGGAGCACACACTATCTTCTGGAAGAGCTGATACCAAAACCAGCTAGGGTTTGTGTTTTTAATGCTGCCTAACAGGTTCCGTTTAACAGTTGAATACAATGGGCACATACAGAAGAGGGTACCATGTGAAGGCAGGGTGCAGAGCTCAGAGTAATACCCTTTAACATTGGGGTCAATTCAGTAAAAAGCATAAACCAGCTTCACATGAAGACATTATTTGCTCCTGTAACCATCTTGGACTTTGATTGGGCTCCCCTGTTGTAAATGGTGGAAGAGAGACTCCTGTTAATAAATGTCACTCAGTCTTTTTCTAACATGCTTAGTCCAGAACAGGGTCATGGGCTCTGCTAGATCCCATCCCAGCTAACATAGAGAACAAGGCAGGCATCAAACCCTGGACTGAACTAAGCGGCAGTCCATCACAGGGCAAACACACACACCCATACACACTAAGTACACACTAGGGTCAATTTAGTATTGCTAGTTTACCTAACCTGCATGTCTTTGGACTGTGAGAGGAAACTGGAGCACCCAGAGGAAACCTACGGATACACAGGGAGAATACTGTATGCGAACTCCACTCTGGGAGCACCTGCAATACAAACCCTGGTCTCCTTACTACGAGGCAGCAGTGCTGCCATTGTCCCACACTGCTACCCTGTTAATAAATGTGTGTTTTCTTCTTTTTTTGGTAGCTTGCACAAGTTCTTTACACTGAAACACAATATTAATTTTGCTCTTATGGGAAATCAACCAAATATTTATTTGGCCATATTAAATCAATACACCTCAGTCCCCATATTTTTAAGGGTCCTGGCATTACACGTTTCCACCTTTTACTTCAGTATTTGTCAATCAAAGACTTCTCTAATGATCAAAACAATGTTTTTTAGCAACAGAAAATCTTCAAAGAACCTGCCCAATCAGTTATTTCGTTTAATTTAGTATAGAAAGAATTCAAAACTGAAAGTTCAAAATATTAATCAAAAAACTGAAATAACAAAAAACATAATACCCACAGTCCAAAGACATGCAGGTTAGGTGCATTGGCGATTCTAAATTGTCCCTAGTGTGTGCTTGGTGTGTGTGCGCACCCTGCAGTGGGCTGGTGCCCTGCCCAGGGTTTGTGTCCTGCCTTGCACCCTGTGTTGGCTGGGATTGGCTCCAGCAGACCCCCGTGACCCTGTAGTTAGGATATAGCAGGTTGGATAATGGATGGATGGATAATACTACTTAACAAAAACTGGAACACAGCTGCATAGGTTAATTGAGTAAGGATTAAAAGACAACATACTGTAGGACAAAATACAGACAAAGTAAAAGCATAGAAGTATGGGGAAAAAAATAACACAAAAGAAAGGAAGACTTTATAAAGACCAAAATAAAACTGAAATTGTAACACTCTTGGTGCAAATCTCTATTGTCTTCATAACATTCTGCATTTCATGAGTGGATAATATTAACAAACATGATCAACTTCATACCACATTAGTCAAATATCTTTTATTTGAAAAAAATGGTATAATAAAAATAAATATTTATTGATGGTATAATGATCCCTGTGTTAAGGGTGTCTTCTTTGCATTCAGGTTTCATGACTAGTGTAGTGATCCAAAGAAAATGATTGATTGTTTTCATAAGTAAAATGTTTTTCACAAAACATATTGTACAGAATGTTACTTTACATATGTAGTTGGGAACATGAAGAGGTCCTTGCAAGATGCAAATACTTAATATTTGCATTTTTCTATTAATATCAGCAAAATGTCTACCCTCTTGTCCAGTGTGAAAGTGAAAAGTAATCCTGAAATTCCAAAACACCATTTCCATTGCAGCCAGGGCAGCACAGTCGAGTTTTAGAGTGGAGGCCCATTGAAAACTAAATACTCTTTCACAGTAAGCAATACAACACAAAACATTTAGAAGTTGTCTGTTTGTGTGTGAGACTGCTTTCACTCTGTAACATGACAAAGTAGGGGTCATCTCAAAATTATACTTTAGTAGTGGTGAGGATGTATTTATCACATTTTTGCTTTTAATGATAAAAGGGAATAGTCAGTACTGATTAACTTCTATACTTAGATGTAGGAAGTATTATTAATAGAAAAGTTTGTATTAAAGGAAGTCATGCAAATCTGTACCCCTCAAGGAAAAATGTGACAGTTTCCATTTTAAACAATTGTCGGCCTTTACACTGGACTCTTCTGCAAATCTGGTAAAGAATTCTGGAGACTGTTTAAATCCCTCCTGTCAAAAGAAGAACGTACCAGCCAAGGAATGAATAACAAACATAATAATAAAATCAAAAACCTAAGACATACTGGGATCATCAATTACAAGTGGAGAACTCTGTTCACCCTGAGGGGTGCCTGGTCAACTTGCCCATGCTTTCCTACATTCTCCACCTTTCTGTCCACCCACTCTGGCCTCTTTTCATCCAAGCCAGGTATACCTTTGCCAATAATCCTCTCCAAAATCACTTAACTGATGACTGGAAGGGGCTTTTAAACCTACTTCCATAATCCCTTCTGGGTTGTAAACCCAAGCCATTTCTTAGGATCAGGAATGCCCTAGAACACTGCTTCTTAAACTTTTTTTATTTCGTAACCCAATCTTGCCCTTCTTCATTGAGACCCTTGTCGATGATGACTGTCAGTTTGGTTCCCTGTTGCAAAATCACCACCGATAGTCATAAGGGGGTGTCTTCATTGGAGAATCTCTGCTGACAGTCATAGAAGAGCCATGTTGATTGCTTGAAGTACCAGAGGCGACCCATAACAAGACACTTTGTAAACTGTAAGCAACCCTTTCCCACCGAATTCAGCACTGTGCGACCCAAAAGGTTCAACCTGCAGCCCTAGAGGACTCCTGAGGTCATATTTCCAGATCTTCTCATGGTGGCCCCTAATGATCCTTCAGTTCTGCACCCCAAACTACATAAAAAGGAGCAGGCAACATAATAACATAAACAAGAGAGCTTTCTTTTGACGGGGTTCTGATTTACAGCTCTGTTACCCCTGTCAGAACTCTTTAACTTGCTGCATTTTCTGCACTGACAGGTAAAACCAAGGAAATGTCACTTGTGTGACTTTTCTAGGAATTTCCTCTGAGTCAATAAGAAGAAAGGTCAACATGGTGAAGTATACAAACTTTTCATATCTAGTGTTTTTCTGCAGAGAGCACAATCTCAGTTGTGATAAGGGAAGAGAAAAAGTACAATTGATTAGATTTTTTTTTTGTTTAAAGCAGAGGTAGCATAAGTGATCTGCACTTGATCACACGCTAAGCTGGAGGTGATGACTGGACAAGTGCCCTTGTATAACAACAGTCAGGTATGTATTTTAGATGAAAAACTTAATAACACCAACACGTCTGCATAATACCTCACTGGGACTGGGATTTGTCTTTCTTCTGCATTTCCTTGATTTATACAGCAGTCATTCTGGTGCATCTTCACACTAAAGTATGTGCTTACATATTTGCAGTATTTATTGAAATGACTTATCTACAGTGACAGATAGGGGGCGCTGTTGTACCCTTGAACCCTCAGATCAGTCGCCAGACACTAGGTAAAAGTCCAAATATTGACTTTAATAAAGTAACACAGTGCACAAAGCACCCTCCTCTCCACAATACTCATATAAATTAACCACAATACAATTCTCAATAAATCCTCCACTCCCAGACGCGTTGCCACCCTGCCACCCAGCTCAGCTCACTCATCTGAGATCTCCCATAGTCTTTTATAGTCTATGACCCGGAAGTGCTTCTGAACCCACAGTCAACGTGACTTTCTATCACTTCCGGGTTAGATGAAAACTCCTCTTCATGTTGTCCATGTGACTAGGACGTACTTCTGGGTTGTATGCAAAATACTCATTGCTCCTCCCTGCAGCACCTTCTAGTGGCCCCTGTGGTATCCAGCAGGGCTGTGGATGAAAACTCCATTGTCCATAATTCCCTGCTGGCATTCGGGGCACCTCCATGCTGCAGGGAGGGCTCCACCTGGCGGCCTGGGGGTAATGGCCGAGATGACTGACCGGCCATAGTCCACATTACCTATGTATTTATTTATTAAAGGAGCTTCTGCTAAAAAGTTAAATTTCCACCCTGGTCAGTCAAAATAGGCACATTTGCAAAATTATTTCATTATTATGCTTTTGTTTTCTGTTTTAACTGCACTATGACCATAAGTTCTATGTTTTTGCTGGAGAAAGTAAATCTATCTATCTATCTATCTATCTATCTATCTATCTATCTATCTATCTATCTATCTATCTATCTACAGTATTTATCTATCTATCTGTCTATCTACCTATCTATCTATCTATCTATCTAATTAGCAGTTATGCAGTTTGGGATGGTAAGCACATTAACAATCTGTTATAAACCCAGACATTTGGCACAGAAATATGGAATATAGAATAACTTTATAAACTGAATTCATTACTGAATAACCATTTCATTTGGATTAAACTCTGTGCCTCCAGTTTTCAATTACATTTCTACAACAGACCACATTGTAAGACTTTCACTCAAAATCACTTTTATTGGATGCATGCATTTCTAATCTCATGCTAAAATTAAATGAACTCTTTACTGAAAACCCGTAAATACAATTCCTTCACTGTTCTAGTTTTAGGACATAAAACATGGTGTTACAAGAGGACCGGACCTTCCTCTACCCCAAA
Organism: Polypterus senegalus; assembly: GCF_016835505.1. Taxonomy (NCBI): domain Eukaryota; kingdom Metazoa; phylum Chordata; class Cladistia; order Polypteriformes; family Polypteridae; genus Polypterus; species Polypterus senegalus. The sequence continues at coordinate 238,468,033 of NC_053155.1, forward strand.
AATAAACCAGTCTCAGAAAATGACTCAGTCTTTACACGTAACATTTGAGGAGAGTTTTCAAAAAATAATACATTATAGAAAGTGTTTATAATGTAAATTTGTTCAAGTAAATAAGTGTGTGCCCTTGGGTGGCAGTGGTGCCTCGGATTCCCGCAGGGCTCCACGGGAGATGGTGTTCTCTACAACCCTGTTAGGATCCGGGGGGGTGCCATCAGGGGGCACTGCAGTGGTTCCTGAGTCCATGTGGGCAGTTCTTCTGCCACACCCGGAATTGCAGCTGAAAATGGGTCATCAAACACCTGGAGCCCTTCCGGGTGGGCTATAAAAGGAGCCAGCATCCACCACTCTGGGAGCCAGAATCAGGAGGAGGGAGATAAAGCTTGCTGGAGAGGAGTGGAGAAGAGAGAAGAAGAGAAAGAAGAGTATTGTGTGGATTGTGCTTGTGTTGGGACTGTTTTGTGCTTGTGGGGACAGGGAGGGCATTGCCCACAGGCAAAGAAAAGAAAAATAAAACATTTATTTGTTTTTATAAGTGTGCCTTCCGTGTCTGTCCTTGTCGGGCTGGGTGGCTGGCACGCCCCCTAGTGGTCTAGTTACATCATTAATTTCCTTAAGCTGCTTCTCCTTATGAGATCACAGGCAGTCAGGAATCAACACTGAGGCTACCATGGGCCAAAGTCACCTGAAACCTCACCGTCACTTATACCAGGGCAAGTTAGGACCATCACTTAAACTATTACAACTGAACTGTGCTCCTGCTTTTGCAATTGCTGTTTAGTTATATCAAAGTGAGACTCCTTTTTCACGTGCTGTTTCTGTTAATTTGTCTAGTCCTTCAAGATGCACATGCAGGTTTTGCACAGCTATTTAAAGAAAAGATAAGGTAAATCATATAAGCCCATAATCAGTTGAAGATTAGCAGAAAAATGTTTGTTATTTCAAATACATTTACATGTTAAAACAATCAAATAATCAGACTACGAGTACAGTCATTTTAAAAATTAATTTTGTTTTAAAGTAAAGTATAACTGTGCATTTTAAATAAAGTGTGTACTGGAAGGAGGGAGGTTTTCTACCAAGTCACCCAACCCAGAATAACTCCAAGAAGATCCAAAGATGATTACACCAAGGTGCTTCATTAAATAAGCAATAAATACAAGGAGGGGACCATAAACGAGAACGTAAAGCATAAACCAAAAAGGAAAACAATAAATCTACTGGCCCTCTTGGCCTTTTCTAGCAGGTTGTTGATATGTCACTATTAGAAGGGGCGAGTCCCACAAATGCTTTAAAAAGAATTATATGAGTGCACATTTATGCTGCATTTTTTCAAGTCGCACAAGATAAAGGCATCTACAAAATAAATAATAAGATAACAATACATATATACATACTGGAAACAACCAAAAATGTACTGTGAGTGCAAATAGAAATCGTGGCAGCTTCAGTGAATTTTTGTTGCTTGACGACAACAGTGGCTTTTTAAAATCAAACTTTTCTTTCTGGATTCCATCATTAACAGACATTCATTATTTTTCTAACAATAGTAATAATCATTGGTAAGTATGAAGATTTTGAGAACCTACATTAGATTCCTATGCATTTTTTTATACTCAAAATTAAACTAAATCTCATTAGTCTATCAAAGGGCATTCATTTGGTTCATACAGTAAATGCACTTGGTTGATCTTCCTTGTGAAGACTCTAGAGAGGCTATATATTTTCATAGAATGTTGGCATATTTTTACACAGTATTCCAAATAAGGTCTCACTGTTGCAATGAAGTACACTTGTATAACTCTGTATTATGATTAAATTATGATAAAATTGTGTAACATATTGTAATTGCCTAAATTTACAAATTCTGATAGGTAGTCAGATACACAGAGTCCCTGTGTCTGATTCCTGAAGGAGTCACTATGTTTGAAGATTTTGTATTTTCCCCATGTGTCCACATAGTTTTTTTCTTCGGTCTGCTTGTTTCCTCTCATATCTCTGCCAATAATCAAAAGAGATCTGACAATTAACACTTTAATTTGTGTTTTCTTAGGTAATTAGCAAAGTTCCAAAGAGTTTTCCAATGCTGAAATTCATTGAGGGACTGCCATTGGGGAAACTGCTTGTATTCAAATACAAGACACATAATCTGCTGTATGGAGCACGAAACATGGACTCCTGAGCAATGGTGAATGAAAAGTTTATACTCAGAGAAAGGCAAGGAGTTCTATCAACACAAATTATCTGTTGTTCCCTGTTAAACATGGTGTGGGGTACATAATGGTATAATTAGCTGCCTCATAGGAGGCATTAGGTCTAATGACTGCTCTCCTTAACTGTACAATGGCCAAGGAATATGGGACCATTTCACAGGATCCTATAGTTCAAACACTCTTCCTCTATTTCAACATGATAATGACTCTATATGCACTTCTGAAATAAATCAAAGTGATTTCAAACACCAGGATGAATTCAAACACCTGCCATGGCTTCCTCAAACTCTAGATCAGGGGTTCTCAAACTCGGTCCTGGGGACCCCCAGTTGCTGCAGGTTTTTGTTGCTACGAGATTCCTAATCAGTGACAACACCTGACAGCACTGATCTCATTTAATTAGCTGGTATTTTTTTTTCTTTTATTCGACATTCAGAAAAGTATAGCAGTGTGATTTTTCCATTTATATGACGTTTATTATTTAATATTTCTGCCTTTGCTATAGATTTAAATGCTTAACTTTCTTTTGCTGATTTCATTATACTTTGCCCTTTCTCTATGCAGTTGTATCTTAATAATGACAACTTAAAACAAGCAGATCAGACACGCAGGCAAACAACACTGAATAATCAAAGGCTGCAACTACTTTAGTGTCAGAGCCACTAATTAGTAAATAACAGATTAATTAAACAATTAAAACACCTTGAAAAGTAGAATGAAAATCAAGATGAAAATACTGTTAAAAAGAAAAAAAAATACATTATTCCTATATAACTGCTTGGTACATTTTAATTATTTTTTTTTAGCAAACTTAGTTTTCTAATTAATATATTTTTCCTTAAACACAGAACTTGGAAAATATCAGTTCACTTAATTAGCCCAGGAGTTCAATTAAAAACAGAAGCTGGTTGGAACAAAAACCTGCAGCGACCGACGTTGAGAACCCCTGCTCTAGATCTAAACATCATTGGACCTTTATAGCAAATTCACAAGTACACAATGTAAAGTGGATTTGCATCTCCTTCATCAATCCAAGAAATGGAGTCTTTTCCTCTTGAAGAATGTTGCAGTATCCTTCAACACTCAATTCTAAACTTGTATCACAACATTGCAAGAAGGGCTGAAGCTGTTCAGAAGTCAAAGCATAGCACTGCACTGCATTGTATTGTGATCAGAATAACTACTCATGAATGGTTTGAAATTACTTCAGTTTTCTTTGTACAATATTTCCTTACTCACTGATACAAGAAAACCTATATGGTATATCATTTGACTTATCTTGATGTCTAGTTATGTAAGACATCAATCTTTTTGATGTGTTTCCCTCTTATTTTTGTCTCTCTATACCCCAAAAAATCCCAATTTTTAGGCCATTTTTAATCTGTGTTTTGTGCGTGAAATTCCACCCTTATGATAAAGAATAAGCCAATAGATGTCTTCAGCAAAAATGATCAGAAGGACTTGACGTTGTGCAGGCCTCAACAGCTTATACCAGGGGTGCACCCCTAATCAGATACAACGGGTCAGTGTTAATCCTTTTCATAAAACTTTAAAAAATGGGGACCGGTAATATAGGCATGTGGGGTGTCATTTTATGCTATTTCAAGATGGCTGATAGCGAATATAAAAATATTTTTGAAATTTGACTCCTTACTGTTGGTCCTAGCCTTGTAAGACCTCTCCTTGGAGGGATAAAAGTGACAAGTTTCACACATAAGCATATGGGATTAATTGTTTTAGACTATTTCAAGGTGAGTGATTACAAATATGTTTTTTTAATTTGTATTCTCTTAAGATTGAGAATTTTTATACTTTAAAATTTCTAAATTGATTTTAATATTTCAAATATCTGCAACTATTCTGGTTTATTAAAAACTTCTACCTCATGAAGTAAATCAGTGCATTTCCTTTGAATTAGTGCAGCTTATGCTAATTCAGTCTTTTAAGGTTTTTGATATTAAACTGTCGTTTTTGTTACTTTGTGCACTTCATGTTGGAGGTCACTTTTGAAGGCCTCTGAAGATACTTATACCAGACCAGCATTGCACCCACCCCCTATATAATCCATCCATCCATCCATTTTCTAACCCGCCGAATCCGAATACAGGGTCACAGGGGTCTGCTGGAGCCAATCCCAGCCAACACAGGGCACAAGGCAGGAACCAATCCTGGGCAGGGTGCCAACCTACCGCAGGACACACACAAACACACCCACACACCAAGCATACACTAGGGCCAATTTAGAATCGCCAATCCACCTAACCTGCATGTCTTTGGATTGTGGGAGGAAACCGGAGCGCCCGGAGGAAACCCACGCAGACACGGGGAGAACATGCAAACTCCACGCAGGGAGGACCCAGGAAGCGAACCCAGGTCTCCTAACTGCGAGGCAGCAGCGCTACCACTGCGCCACCGTGCCGCCCCCCCTATATAATGGCCAACTTAATAAGTACAGATTAATACATTATTTCCAAATATTTTTCCATTGTGAATTGTAATCCATTTATGTTTTGGACTAAACAGTGCACAGTTCTACTGTAGTTAAACAAGAAGGGATGATGCTGTTGTTAGTGCAGTTGCTTCACAGGACCAGAGACATGAGACAATTCCAAAGCCGAGTAATTGCATTTCCTCCCACACCCAAACAATAATGGCAAGGCACAGTTTGGTTCCACGTTGCCCTGAAAAAAAAGTTCAGAAAAAAGAATTAAATAAAGTGTAACAGTGGTAATTATCCTATACCTTAGACAACAACTATTTAAAAAAAATTCCAAATGAACATATTATCTACTTCCTAGCAGCAAAACTGTAATGGACAGGCCTGATAAATGCTCAAAAAATAATATTCTAATACATATATCAGTTGTGTATAGAAATTGATTTTCTGAAAATGCAAAATATATGTGTAAATGTTTTTCCTAATGTTTTACTCACTTTACAATTGCAGAAACTATTTATAACTCTTTGAATCAAGTAATGTACAAAGACGTTTTGTACATAGTATGATTATATTAACTGTGAATTCAGAAATAGCCACTGGCTATTTTCTAACTATAAATCTGTGAACAATGAGCTTTCAAATGGAAAAAAGTCTTAACTAAGCAAATCAGCGAACACTGCGTTGACTATGATCCAAGAATGGCAAATATCTAAATAGCACAAAGCAATTTTAAATGGTACTGCATTTTGTCAAAATATTAAGTACCCATGAAGTTAGTATCTTACTGAAAGTATCCTTTATTGACTTGTAGCATGAATATTAAAGGACAAGTTTGGTATTTTTCAAGTTTTATATCTTCACAAATGTGCTATACATGTATTTCCCATGTGAAATTGTGTTCGAAAAGTTAATCTTTTTCTATAAATTTAAAAGAAAACCTAGCCACTTGTGGCATTTTATAATGGAAACTTAAGGGGCAAGAGTTTCCTGGAAATCAAAAGCCTACGTCCATTTTTCAAACCAGGGAAGTTGTCAAGCATTAATCCATGAGGGTAAATTTGGCTTTTTACAGAAGCTCTTTAAATAAATAAATACATAGATAGGTAGATAAGTAAGTAAGTGAATAAATAAAGAAATACACAGTCATATGAAAAAGTTTGTGAACCCCTCTCAGCCTGCATAATAATTTACTCTACTTTCAACAAAAAAGATAACAGTGGTATGTCTTTCATTTCCTAGGAACGTCTGAGTACTGGGGTGTTTTCCAAAAAAAGATTTTTAGTGAAGCAGTATTTAGTTGTATGAAATTAAATCAAATGTGAAAAACTGGCTGTGCAAAAATTTGGGTCCCCTTGTAATTTTGCTGATTTGAAGACAGTAACTGTTCAATACTGATTACTTGCAACACCAAATTGATTGGATTAACTCGTTAAGCCTTGAACTTCATAGACAAGTGTGTCCAATCATGAGAAAAGGTATTTAAGGTGGTCAATTGCAAGTTGTGCTTCCCTTTGACTCTCCTCTGAATAGTGACAGTAAGGGATCCTCAAAGCAACTCTCAAAAAATCTGAAAACAAAGATTGTTCAGTATCATGGTTTAGGGAAAGACTACAAAAAGCAACCTCAGAGATTTAAACTGTCAGTTTCAACTGTAAGGAATGGAATCAGGAAATGGAAGGCCACAGGCACAGTTGCTGTTAAACCCAGGTCAGGCAGGCCAAGAAAAATACAGGAGTGGCATATGTGCAGGATTGTGAGAATGGTTACGGACAACATGCAGATTGCCTCCAAAGACTTACAAGAACATGTTGCTGCCAATGCTGTATCTGTACATCGTTCTACAATTCAGCCCCAATTGCACAAAGAACATCTGTATGGCAGGGTGATGAGAAAGAAGCCCTTTCTGCACTCACGCCACAAACAGAGTTGCTTGTTGTATGCAAATGTTCATTTAGACAAACCAGATTCATTTTTGGAGCAAAGTGCTTTGGAATGATGAGGCACAAATGGAGTTATTTGGTCATAACAAAAAGCGCTTTGCATGGTGTTAGAAGAACACCGCATTCCACGAAAAACGTTGAGGGTTGGATGAACTCAACCCAATATCAACAAATTCTTCAGGATAATGTTCAAGCATCAGTCACAAAGTTGAAGTTACGCAGGGGTTGGATATTCCATCAAGACAATGACCCAAAACACAGTTCGAGATCTACAAAGGCATTCATGCAGAAGGAGAAGTACAATGTTCTGGAATGGCCGTCACAGTCCCCTGACTTGAATATCATCAAAAATCTATGGGATGATTTGAAGCAGGCTGTCCATGCTCAGCAGCCATCAAATTTAACTGAACTGGAGAGATTTTGTATGGAAGAATGGTCAAAAATACCTCCATCCAGAATCCAGACACTCATCAAAGGCTATAGGAGGCATCTAGAGGCTGTTATATTTGCAAAAGGAGGCTCAACTAAGTATTGATGTAATAGCTCTGTTGGGGTTCCCAAATTTATGCACCTGTCTAATTTTGTTATGATGCATATTGCATATTTTCTGTTAATCCAATAAACTTAATGCCACTGCTGAAATACTACTGTTTCCTTAAGGCATGTCATATATTAAAAGGAAGTTGCTGCTTTGAAAGCTCAGCCAATGATAAACAAAAATCCAACGAATTAAGAGAGGTTCCCAAACTTTTTCATATGACTGTAAATACACACTTTCATCTGAACACACAACAGAATGACTATAAAGAAAGACAGTTAAAAAGAAAGATACATTCTGACTTGGCTGTCACAGTCACAGTATAGCACTCTTCACTAAATGCAGGCACAGAACACTGTGACAATTTCTCAGATAAAATGAAAACTCATATATTCAACCCTAACTCTAAACTGTTTGAAACTGATTATTATAAACGTAATCCTACAAAACTGTCCATTAACTAATTGTTGAACTATATGCTATCACTCAAACTATTTTAAGCTGCACGGCCAAATCCCAATCTAGAGTGCAGAGTTTATGCTTTGCTTAAATGTTGCATTTGGGAAATCTGATGAGTCCTCAGTTGACTCCAAATTGTCCGAGTGTAAGTAATTATACAATGTGATGGACGTGTGTCCAAAATCAGACTTGGGTCCTACTGTGTTCATACCGATCTCATGCTAGACATGTGTACAATACAATTTAAAAGAATGAGAAGAGACAAAATCAAATGGCTGTGACAGAACACTTTCCAATTATAGTCAATCTATATTTAATGATACAATGGTACTGATCCTTTCACTGTTGTCAACTTTTACTGTAACTATAGTTGTGTAAGTTTGTTTTTAGATCTCTTTCTGATTCTATTTTAAAAAGTTAAAGAAAAGGAGAGAATAATTTAAAACAAGAAAAAGTTGTGCCCCAGAAAACTGGCACAACTACTACAATTCCTAGTATGATGAAAGAAATGTATGAAGCAGAGTCATGAATGTTTGCCTGGGACAATATTCACAGCCCATAGAAGAATGTAGATCTAATGTAGCATTCTGAAGAGATGAAAACAGCACAATACGTAGTGTTGGTTTGTTAAAATTGCCAACAGGGACACTAGCAGCATGGCAGCTTTGTAGGTGACTGTCCCTTATAACATTAAACTGCTTTCCCTTACAGTAATACTTCTATCAGAGAGTGTGACTTGGGGGCATATATGTTAAGATGGGGTGGTGGACAGAGTTGCTCTCAGTGGAGGTGGGAGATGAAGGTGCAGCAGGGGTGGAAAAGGCCAGCACAGGTCAACGAAACCAAAGTGTGCTCTTCAGAAGTAGATTTGTAAAATGCATATGCCTGGGAAGAAAACAGCTGGGGGGAAATGACTTGAAAGTTATTGTCTTGGAACTCCTGGAGAAGCAGGGGAGGTGGGTAACAGTTAGCAGTTTCAAAAAGCCCCAGGACTTTATTGACCAGACAGAGTATAAAATAACTGAAACTCTTTCTTATTTGGATTTTTTGTATCGCTTTTTAAAATACATGTCAATGAATATTTTTAAAATACTAATATGGACTTTACTTGGGAAAGAACCAGACATTCTCCATACTTCACATTTATCCCTGTTAACTCAATTCAGATCTTTAACTGAAACCAACTTTAGATGAGCTGTTTTTTAAACTTTTAAAACAGATTTTACCTTTATTTGAAGACTACACACATGCTGAAATGTTACACCAAATTTGGCTATGCAACAATATTTGTTGACTGTGTGATAAGGATTACACACTATTTATCATCTTTTTTCACATCATCTCCCCTTGCGATTTGGCATCTGATTGTTTTTTGTTTTATTTTTCAGATGTCCAAAAGCTTGGCTTAGGCATTTTTGACTTTATGCTTCTCTGTGTCAACTTGTGATCGCTAAATGTCTGCCTTTTTTGGCCCATAGCTTACAAAACAATTGTGTCCCACTGTTTGTTTGTGTAAAATGGAAGAAATGCGTCAATGGTTATGAAGCGACTCTAGAGAAACAAACGAGCGTCAGTTGTTAAATTCAGATAAACTGGCCTAAAGCATGTGAAGTTCTGGGAAACCGATAACTACAAGGTCAATGCATTTTACTTTACAAAGTAAAATAAAAGATAGCCCTGTGGCTAGTGCTATAACCCTGTCTCAAACCCTCTGGTATTAAAATAGGCCAAAACTCCATATACCCAACCATATACTCAGCTGAGCTACAAACAATCTTTTCTTTGTTTGGTTTTCACAATCTTGGCATTTTATTTTTTCCTTCATCTTTTCAGGTTGATGGTCACGTTATGGAGAGCATGTACTGCAGGCACCCAGCATGACAACAATAGTGAAATAAAGGAAAATCAACCATTGAATGCTTATATTTTATCATGTCACTTGTGTTCTTCAGTTTAACAGCTGTTCTACTGATTTTACGGAGCTGAGCAAGTTAGGTAAAAAGAGAGCCAAGTTAGCAGTCATTTTCATTAGTGGTTGGGTTTTTGGAAGGCAAGACTTTCTCTGGTTTCCGGTAAATCCCTAGACAAGACACAAAGATTGAATGGAACACAGTGCCCTCTATGTGTAGAATACGGTATGGCATTCCATAAAAAAGATAAACTATACTGTGAATATAATCCACATAAAATTTGTTTTTTTGCAGAGTTCTTATAGTGTGTAATGCGGTAAGATATAAAAAGTTGGTTTGAGAATTTATTTTGTTTGTTATTTGTTTGTTTGTTTGTTGTAAATCAGAATCCAATATTATCTGCTTTGATCTGTAACTTTATATCCACAAAAGGAATAGAAGATAGATAGATAGATAGATAGATAGATAGATAGATAGATAGATAGATAGATAGATAGATAGATAGATCTATCCATCCATTTCCTAACCCGCTGAATCCGAATACAGGGTCACGGGGGTCTGCTGGAGCCAATCCCAGCCAACACAGGGCACAAGGCAGGAACCAATCCTGGGCAGGGTGCCAACCCACCGCATAGATAGATAGATAGATAATATTTTATTTGTCCTGAAGAGGAAATTAAAGTTTTACAGAATTCACAAAATAAAGAAATAAATGCTTATATTAAAAACAATGGTAACAATTGAGTTTAGATAATGCAAAAATGCATCTATTACTCAATTGCTGTTACGCAACAAGTCCTTCTTAGATTCCTCAAAACACTTGCAAAGCATAAGTAAAGTGCTTGGTCATCTCTCAGATGTGATCTACTAGAACTTCACTTCGGAGTGATCTGAGGTGGCTTAACTGAGATGCATTTCTCTTGATTTTTAGTATAAGACCCATGAATCCTTCATATTAACAGGTGATTTTACCATCATGTCAATATGCCACACTTCGGAAAGATAAGGAAACTATTTACTGATGTTTGATAAGTGCTATGAGCTTTTCTTTTTTGACCTTATCATAGGACTCGTCTTTAGAGACTTAAAAAAATGATGCTATGTATAAAGGACTATACCTTTCTATTAATTGCAGGTATGTGTCACTTAACGTCTACAGTATGTTCTATGAAATAGGACTTTATGTGATTTGGAACACCATATTATATACATCAATCCATTCATCCATTATCCAACCCGTTATATCCTAATTACAGGGTCACGGGGGTCTACTGGAGCCAATCCCAGCCAACACAGGGTGCAAGGCAGGAAACAAACCCCGGGCAGGGCGCCAGCCCACAGCAGATATTATATACAGTACTTAGAAAAAACTACATTGGATACTGTAGTGTACCTGTACTGACTAAATAGCCAAGATATTGTACACACACAGTACTGTATTTCAGCCATGCATTTTCTGGTAATATTTTTGAAAGAAAACTATACAGAGAGATAACACTATAATACTCATAAGATATACGATACATGTGATTGGCTCCTGATGTTTATGAGTTTGAAGCACACACTGTTAACAGGTAAACATTTTATGAGTAGTTAAAGTTCATATTAAAATAACAATAAAAAGTACAGTACAGCACATATATAAGTCAGTAACATAGGCATTTATGGTGACTATCAAGGCATATGTATTTTTGGTTATAAATGTACTGCGCCATTATACTCCTGGCAGGGCAATAACTTTGCATACAAGAGACATGAGATACACTTGTAGAGTGTGGAAAGCTTTTATGTTTGCTGCATCCAATTACTTCCAGTTTTCCGACTGGGATTTCTGAGCTCTGCTGTAACCTTAAGACCACAGACGTATATGCGTTGTGGCAGACCCCGGCCAAAATGCCCCTTCACTGTATTTTCAGGGGACGGTGCAATACCTCCCCCTGGATATTAGGTGGCCGCCCCCCCGGGTTGGAGCGGTGCCTCGGTTTCTGGCAGGTCTCCATGGGAAATGGAGTTGGGTGCAGCCCTGTTGGGTCCCACAGGCCCCGCCAGGGGGTGCTGCAGCTGGGACTCCTGAGCCTGTGTGGGCAGCACACCTGGAAGTGCAGCTGGATGTTGGCAATCAAGCACCTGGAGCACTTCCGGGTGCCCGATAAAAGGAGCCAGCAACCACCAGAGACAGGTGGAGGAGGACAAGGTTGCCTGGGAGGAGCGGTGGTACAGAGGTGCAGTGCGTTTAATTTGTGTTGGTCTTTTGGGACTGTGTTGTGACTGGGGGACACAGAGGAAGACATGCCCTCCAGCTGAAAAAAACTAAAAGTTTATTGGTTTTATACGTGAACCTCCATGTCCAATCTGTGTCAGGTCGGGCGCGTATATAGCGCCTTTGTTACAGCGTATATACCTTGACTGAATGGATGTTATGCAGTTCGTACCTGTATATATGTATCTTATGAAAGTACATGTTGATTTTTTTCATTATTTATTAATTACTATTCTTATATCATTTTAATTTGTTTTTTTTTTCTTGTAATTATTTCATTGACATCGTGTTTCTCACTTTGAGCTTCATTCTTTGTATAATAATATGCTATAGAAATAAATGTTGCCGTTGTTGGTATTTCCTTCACCATGTCAACTAATTTTGCTTAATTGAAAGAATCCTAATGCCCCCTCCAATGGGAAAGTGAACATTGTGCTGAGATTATTTAGAATTATGGAAGAATTCCTTAGTTTTATTTTACCTAAAATAAATGTGCTAGACTTCTGCCAATGGATTGTGGACTATCTTACAGACAGACCTCAATATGTGCGTCTTGGAAACTGCAGGTCTGACATTGTGTGCAGCAATACAGGGGGGCCGCAGGGGACTGTATTCTCTGGTCCTGTTCAATCTATATACATCAGACTTCCAATATGACTCGGAGTCCTGCCACGTGCAAAAGTTCGCTGATGACACTGCTATTGTGGGCTGCATCAGGAGTGGGCAGGAGGAGGAGTACAGAAAGTTAATCAAAGACTTTGTTAAATGGTGCGACTCAAACCACTTACACCTTAACACCAGCAAGACCAAGGAGCTGGTGGTGGATTTTAGGAGGCCCAGGCCCCTCATGGACCCTGTGATCATCAGAGGTGACTGTGTGCAGAGGGTGCAGACCTTTAAATATCTGGGAGTGCAGCTGGATGACAAATTGGACTGGACTGCCAATACTGATGCTCTATGTAAGAAAGCTCAGAGAAGACTATACTTTCTGAGAAGGTTGGCATCCTTCAACATCTGCAGTAAGATGCTGCAGATGTTCTACCAGACGGTTGTGGCGAGTGCCCTCTTCTACGCGGTGGTGTGCTGGGGTGGCAGCATAAAGATGAAAGACGCCTCACGCCTGGACAAACTTGTTTAGAAGGCAGGCTCCATTGTAGGATTAAAGTTGGACAGTTTAACATCTGTGGCAGAGCGACGGACACTAAGCAAACTCCTGTCAATCATGAAGAATCCACTGCATCCACTAAACAGTGTCATCTCCAGGCAGAGGAGTAGCTTCAGTGACAGACTTTTGTCACTGTCCTGTTCCACTGACAGACTAAAGAGATCGTTCCTCCCCCACACTATGCGACTCTTCAATTCCACCCGGGGGAGTAAATGCGAACATTAATTTTATTTTAATTTTTTTTTTTCATTTTTATTACTATTTAATTTAATATTGTTTCTTTGTATCAGTATACTGCTGCTGGATTATGTGAATTTCCCCTTGTGATTAATAAAGTATCTATCTATCTATCTATCTATCTATCTATCTATCTATCTATCTATCTATCTATCTATCTATCTATCTATCTATCTCCTTGGCAGAACTTTTATTGTTTTAATGAATATGTTGTTATGAAATGCAATGGGCATTTTTTATTACTAATAAGCTCTCTGCTTGGGTTTTAGTGTTGTTTATGATTGCAAATTGCAGTTGTTTTGAGGATATAAAGGAATTAAGTTGTGTTACTGATTGAACAGATTTTGAAATTTCCTAATTCTTTTTCAATGAAGTGTATGTTTTTGTGTCAGATTGTCATATTCTAACACTTGTTTTGTAATACCTTTATTTTGGAAATCCTTTTTTGGTGGTGGAATGGTGGTGCAGTGGTAGCACTGCAGCTTTGCAGTAAGGAGACCAGTGCGGAGTTTGCATGTTTGCCCCGTGTCTGCTTGGGTTTCCTTCCGGGTGCTCTGTTTTCCTCTCACCATCCAAAGACATGCAGGTTATTTGGACTGGCGATGCTAAATTGGCCCTAATGTATGTGTGTGTGTGTATGTGTTCATCCTGCAATGGACTGGCCCTCTGTCCAGGGTTTGTTCCTGGCTTGAGTCCTATGCTAGCAGACACAGGCTCCAGCACCCCCTGAAACCCTGGTCTGGATTAAGCAGGTTCGAAAATGACATGACATTTTGGTGGTTTTATGGGATTGGTTGTGTTTCTGATTGAACAGACTTTTAAATCTCATTTTGGCTCACTAATAAGTATGCTTTTTGTCATATAATAACACTTCTTAGTACATTTTTCTGGGTATGTGTGATTGACGGGGTTTCTGATAGAACACTTTTAGATATTTTAATTTTGTTTAATTGAATCACACATTTTCATATCACATTATAACATTTCTTATCCATCCCCCCATTAGCCAACCCGCTATATCCTAACTACAGGGTCACAGGAGTCTGCTGGAGCCAATCCCAGCCAATATTCAAGCCCTCGATTTGATGTTTTTTTGGAAGAAATGAGTGGATAGGACTGGCGAGCTTTGTTGGGCTGAATGGCCTGTTCTCATCTAGAGTGTTCTAATGTTCTAACACAGGGTACAAGGCAGGAAACAAACCCCGGGCAGGGAACCAGCCCACTGCAGGGCACACACCCACCCACACATCAAGCACACACACTAGGGACAATTTTAGGATCGTCTATGCACCTAACCTGCATGTCTTTGGACTGTGGGAGGAAACCGGAGTGCCTGGAGGAAACCCACACAGACACAAGGAGAACATGCAAACTCCACGCAGGGAGGACCCAGGAAGCGAACCCAGGTCTCCTAACTGCGAGGCAGTAGCGCTACCACAAATAACATTTTTTATGTAACGTATATTTGTGGAATAAATATTAACTAGAGGTAAAACAAGTTTGCTATTTTTACAATACGGAAGTGAAAAGCATACTAGGTAATGTTAAGTTGATGTCACGCACCCAATTTTTCTCATTATGTGAAGGCAAAAAGCTCCTGGTTAAAAAATAAAAGTCTTAAGTATAAATATAAAATGTTAGTTTTAAGTCATCCACAAACTCATTCTCTCTCCCTTTGTATGAAACCTTAAACTGATCCAAAGTGTTGGTTATAGTTTTGAAAATACAAACCAAAACACTGGAGACTTTGCTGTGAGAACATGCACACATTGAATCTGTCTGACATTTTTTTTACATTAATAAAATAAAACAAGGTATATTATTTCACAAATCGCTGTGGTTTATTTTGTTCTTCTTTTAAGTTTTGAAGTATGCTCAACTTGACCCATACCTATGCTCAGCTTCTTCCTACCCTTGTGCAAGTTGTGCCATTGGACCAAGTTTTTGAATGTGTGAAACCCTATAAAACTGTAGTAATTAAAGAAAATATTTTAATTTCCTTTCTAGGTTCTACGACAATCTGAAATTTTTGTTTAAAGTAAAGTAAGAAATATTTGTTTCAAGTAAAGTAAGAAATATTTGTTTCAAGTAAAGTTAATTAATTTTGTCACAGAATCATTAAAATGTGAAAATCGACAACTTTTATACAATGTTCCCTTTTATTTGTTATGTAGCAGTAAATGTAATGTGATTATGAGTCCAAGAAACTTAAAGCTATACTTGTCTTTAGATCACAGATTAATTAATCTTATATTTTCTAGTGGTTGACAATTCTCTTATTGTTTCTTTTTATTTGCAGTAATATTACGTACAACAAAAACTGTATTTAAAATGAAGGGTGGCAGTGGGCTTCATCCCATCCTAGTAGAAACAGATAAAAAACAGGAGAACACCACAGACAACGACAGAGCTAAATTGAGCAGAACTAGAATTTAGCTGACTTGGTTATTAGAAGGAATTATTATGAATAAGTTAGACAACAGAAATTTCAATAGATGGCAGTATTGTGTAACAGTAGGCAATCCAGAGACACACTCCTGATCATTTTAACACCATAGAAAATGCACTCAGCCTTTTTAGTCCAGTCAAGAAATTCAGATTTTGTACGGTTAAAAATTTAGTAATGTAACAAAAAAAAACCCCAGAATAATCTTTCTAATATTTGTCCAGAAAGGGTATACTTTATATTGAAAATATTTGATTGACAGATCTTCCAAGGCAATTATAAGATCAAGATATTTCTACTAGTGTTAACACATTTTTAACACCTGCAGCCCAGAGAACCTAAGGATTTTCTGAGAGTCATAGAGTGGATTAGAAGCAGGAATTGAATCTTTAACCTTGAAATTTAAAGTGCAGCGCTTTAGCTAGTTTGGTGGTAAGTCAATAGGTGAATAAAATAATAAATTTGTGTGTTTTGAAATGTGCAAGTAAATGATTAATAACACAAGTCAATGCCTATCAGGGTGATGGGTAATCAATTTAAAAAAATATATTGAATGGTCATATGAACATTTTCATTTAATTGATATTGATTCCATAGTGTCTGAAAAAAAATTTGGTTTGTTTGTGAAAAAACCGTGTGCTTCTCAACTTTGTAACTTTGTTACCAGTCCTACAAGGCTGCTGCATTTGGACAGCTTTCTCTAAACTCTTAATAAATACAGAAACTTTGTAAAGGTCAGGAGTTAATAATTCACAACCACATTATATATATATATATATATATATATATATATATATATATATATATATATATATATATATATATATACTGTGTATTGTTATGCATGCGTGCCTGAGGCTCACCTTCCAGACTCATCAGAGGTAAGCACTACCACTCTGAGACACAAGGGGGCACTGCTGCTGACAGTATCACCTCTTCTTTCTTCCAAAGCCCTGAGAGAACATGTAGGCAAATGACTCTGCCCCTTGTGGTGCAGCCACTGTAACACCACATTTAATTCCAGGGAGAGCAGACCACAGGACAGAGCTCCTGATTGAATATCAACTGTTCCACAGAGTTTTGTTTCACCCTGAGCCTTGCCTGGCTAATTTGCTTTTGTTTATTTGTAATTATTTATGTCATCGTGTGGCTGTTTATTTTGGGTATATTAAAAGGGCCAGCCTGGTTGGTACACCAACATTTCTTTTTGTGGATATTATGTTAGAACAATTAGAACAATTAGAACAATCTAGACGAGAACAGGCCATTCAGCCCAACAAAGCTCGCCAGTCCTATCCACTTGCTTCCTCCAAGAAAACATCAAGTCGAGTTTTGAAAGTCCCTAACGTCTTACTGTCTACCACACTACTTGGTAACTTATTCCAAGTGTCTATCGTTCTTTGTGTAAAGAAAAACTTCCTAATGTTTGTGCGAAATTTACCCTTAACAAGTTTCCAACTGTGTCCCCGTGTTCGTGATGAGCTCATTTTAAAATACAAGTCTCGATCCACTGTACTAATTCCCTTCATAATTTTAAACACTTCAATCATGTCACCTCTTAATCTTCTTTTGCTTAAACTGTAAAGGCCCAGCTCTTTTAATCTTTCCTCATAATTCAACCCCTGTAGACCTGGAATCAGCCTAGTCGCTCTTCTCTGGACCTTTTCTAGTGCTGCTATGTCCTTTTGTAGCCTGGAGACCAAAACTGCACACAGTACTCAAGATGAGGCCTCACCAGTGCATTATAAAGGTTGAGCATAACCTCCTTGGACTTGTACTCCACAGATCGTGCTATATAACCTAACATTCTGTTAGCCTTCTTAATGGCTTCTGAACACTGTTGGGAAGTTGATAGCTTGGAGTCCACTATGACTCCTAAATCCTTCTCATAAGGTGTACTCGATTTTCGACCGCCCATTGTGTATTCAAACCTAATATTTTTACTTCCTATGTGTAATACTTTACATTTACTGACATTAACTTTTGTTCCCTCAGTCAATGACAATAAATATATAATATTATATATAATATAAATATATATATATATACAGTATATAAATGTTAATCTTATTAATGATTTCTGAGTTTATTCTGTCTTCATTAAACAGTTTATACATTTCTGTATTTTTCAAGATTAGAGTAAGAGAGAAAAACACAAGAATGAAGTTTAAAAAACAGAAAAGAGACACAGTAAAATAATTACATGAACAGATAGAAATAATTATTTTTGATTTTTTAAATTCTGAAATTCTTAAATTGTAAATACTGCTACCATCCAGTCTAGTAGAGTCCTGTATTTGCCAATATCAAATATTGAACTTGAATTAAAGCTTATCACATTTCTCTTAATCCAGAAGGAAGGTGTTGCCATGGGATGAATTAGTATAATTTTATTAAGATTCTAATTTCTGCAATACTCATTTCAAAGAAATACCTTATTGTACCAGAGCATTACTGTCAATCAAAATGAGTCCAGACTGAGGTCTCCACCCAACATCTTAGAAGTCAAACAAGTAGAGGAGAGTCCCTTTCAAAATCCTCGCCAGTTACACAACCAAAGAAACTACTGCATCGTAGGCACAGGTAGATGACCTACAATGGCGACCCCCTAAGAAGTAGAAACCGCTGGCAGGATCTAATCAATAATATTTTAGAATAAGCTCGTAAAGCACTGAGGAAGCAGATTATCTTCCCATTTCTTTTTCTTCTCCGTTTATCTTTATCTGCCTATTAAACTCATCAATGTATTTATTTTTACTAGCTTTAAGTTTTGCTCCGTTGATTTGTTTTCGATCCTATTTTTTGTAAAAATTGATCTATTCGTATGGAATAAATCACAATAAAATCAATAAAATTAAAAAAAAAAAAGAAAGAAACCATGAAACCATCCAGAGCCATATTACCAAAATTATTTAGAATTTTATAGCAGTCTAGATGAGAACAGGCCATTCAGCCCAACAAAGCTCGCCAGTACTATCCACTTAATTCTTCTAAAAAAGCATCAAGTTGAAGGCTTGAGTGTTGGCTGGGATTGGCTCCAGCAGACCCCTGTGACCCTGTAGTTAGGATATAGCAGGTTGGATAATGGATGGATGGATAAGAAATGTTATAATGTGATATGAAAATGTGTGATTCAATTAAATGAAATTAAAATATCTAAAAGTGTTGTATCAGAAACCCAGTCAATCCCACATACCCAGAAAAATGTACTAAGAAGTGTTATAATATGACAAAAAGCATACTTATTAGTGAGCCAAAATGAAGAGATTTAAAAGTCTGTTCAATCAGAAACACAATTAATCCCATAAAACCACCAAAAATGTCATGTCATTTTCAAACCTGCTTAATCCAGACCAGTGTTTAAGGGGGTGCTGGAGCCTGTGTCTGCTAGCATAGGACTCAAGGCAGGAACAAATCCTGGACAGAGGGCCAGTCCATTGCAAGTCAAGTTTTGAAATTCCCTAAAGTCTTACTCTCTACCACACTACTTGGTAGTTTATTCCAAGTGTCTATCATTCTTTGTGTAAAGAAAAACCTCCTAATGTTTGTGCGAAATTTACCCTTAACGTTTAAATGAACAGCCTTAGAAATGTACCTTTTATTCTAGTTTGCTTGTTCCTGTCATTTCTCATTGGAGTATTTTAATAGTTTACATTATCTCATTTATGTTGCACTTTGGTTAAACAGAAGGGGGCACACTTGCACTTTTATAGAGAAGTTAAACTGAACTGGAAAAGTAAAGAAATTAGTATATAAAAAGCCATTCCATCCTTTTCTGAATGTGAAAAAATGTCATAGGTGCTTTGATCGAATAAACATTGAAGTTGTTTTCGTTCAGACTTTTCTGCTACACATTGATTTACAAGAAAGAATGGCAAACATTGCAAATGCAGGCAATTATTTACTTCAAGCTCGATTAAACCTCCACCTGCAACCATCTTCAACCAAACGCCATGGAAAAATTCATATTCTGACAGCATTAAAACTTTTCTGTTAAGGCTTTCCCATACACATGAACCAACACTGATAGAAAAGGCTGATTCATAGCAGTACCACTTGACTGCAGGTCAGAGTTGGGGTTAACATGCTGCTAAATAATGCGTTACTGTAATCTAATTACATCCTCCAGTAAGGAAGCAGTGCAAACCATTACAGTTTAAATTCTTGTAATTAACATTGCAGTTACTATCGTAACTAGAATTGAATTGTTTACATGATTCATGTTTCTAAACAAATAACATGTAAATGTCATAAATGTCTGAAGGACAGACTATCCATCTCATGTAATGTTCGAGAATGCAATTGTGACTTCCTGATCTTCATCCCCTTCCTAATTTTCAGGATGCATGCTCTTTACTTTAATGCAGTCATGAGTTATATAGAGTTTACAATGATACAAAATCTGTATGAGAAATGTGTGCTATTTGACAACATTACAAGATAGCTTGTATTACTTTGATTTGTATTGAGGATGACTTTGTCTTTATTAAAATATAAAGATTTTGAGTTTTATTTTGAAAGATAACTTTTTAGTTCAATGCATATTGAAAGAACACGGGGAGAATTTAATACTAGTTTAAGAATGGAAGTTAATCATGGGATGTGCATCCGTAAAAAACACTCTTATTTAAATATAAGATAGCTATATTAATATTTTTGTTCCTTGCAATGTAAAGCCTTTTGATGAAAGAGCTAATAAAAGCTTTGATAACCAATCAGATGAAAAACTATGTTATATGTAAAATATAGCTCCACATGCCAACAAGCATTTAAATGCATGGAAATGGAGGAAAATGAAGACGTCTGTTGACAAGTAAGGTAACTAGATTGTTATCTTAGTAAATGTAAGACAGTTAATTTTAAATTGTTAAATGCTATTTTTTTGATCGTCACAGGTTTTTTTTTGATAGCGTAAAGAACACCCAGGCAGGGGAGACATAAAGACATGAGGGTGTTCATCGTGTTACACAATAAATATGGCAGGTAGCCAGCCCTTCCTGATCAGTAAGTACTTATCTAATGGAAATAAATGTATTGTGTACTAACTCTGTGTTTGAAAGAGTTTAAATGGATGGTTTGTATTGTTATTTTTTTTTATTTGGGCTTCTTTTTTGTGAACTGGCTGGTTCATATTTGAAATGGCTCACTGCTGATGTAAGTCAGTTAACTCCTGAATTCACTTTCATTATTATTTTATTTTTATTGAAATAATGAAAGGATGTGCAGGGACGCCCTTGTTTTTTCCAAACAGCACATATGTGTATGATTTTAGAGAATAATGTAAAAGTAAAGTAATTAGTGACGTGAAGTAACCAGAGAAGTAATCTGAGGCATATTTGTAATGGACTACTTTCTTTGAGTAACTACCCCATCTCTACTCTATTTACAAGATTTTTAAACCTTTGAGGTTTAGAATGTACTGCTGCCTCAGATGATTTCAAACTTACCAATATGAGTGAGTATCTTTTAGGAGAACATCATTTAGTCTGATTAGTGACTTTGCAACGGGGAGCTTCTACAAATAACCACAAGTGATGCAGTCTTACTGTGGCTCATTGTCTCAAACTGTGGGGCAGGCCCCCCTAGGGGGGCACGAAGTAAAAAAGGGGGGTGCGAAGATGTGAAAAAAAGAACACATAAAACAAAAATATGAAAAATACATCTATTTTAACCAAAACAAATGAACTTAAACTACATTCTGATACTAGAAAAATAAATATAGAGTTAGATAAATGTCGATAAAAGTTAAGTAGGTATAATAAATTATGCATCTATGATATATCATTAATTAAAAAAGAACAAATTGGTATTAGTGGGCTCCTTTCAAAAAAACCTTAGGGGGGCGCGATTAAAACTGTTACGAAAACGCAGGTTGAGCTGAACTTAAAGGTTGAGAAACGCTGCCTGGACATTGACGCAGTTATGGAAGATAGTTGATTGCTTGGAACACTACCTTGCATGTACTATATAAAAATTATACTTACAACCCTAAAGTCCACCAAAATAAAATGATTATAATTCTTAGCACATTTGACTGCTAAAATCTGATTCTTTAGCTTTAATTGTATTGATCTGTATGTGAGTGTGTTTGTGAGGTAAACACCACACCATCAGGCACTAACGCACTTTGCAAACATTCACTTTCTTCAGTTCTCTCTTATCACTTGATAATTGCACGTGACTTCCATTATATTACTTTTCACTTTTTTTCCCTGTATTACAGTATATATTTTGATATGTAATTGTTCATATTGTTTAATATTTGCAATTGCATTTTAAACATTTTTTATTGATTTTTTTTTATTGAAAAGCAAATAACATTCCGTACAATCAAGTCAAACTTAACAAACCGAAATTCAACCACCACCTAAAAGAAAGAGAGAAGAGCCAACAACCACAGCAAATCTTTAAAACCAGCAGAGTATAATGGTGGCTCTGAGGCTAAGGATCTGCTGGTTGCCGGTTCGAATCCCCGTCACTGCTAAAATAGATCCTACTCTGCTGGGCCCTTGAGCAACCTTCACTCTGCACTCTGACCCCAAGGGGTATGCGAAAACTAACAAATTCCTCATTCAAGAAATTGTATAAGGCGAAATAAAGAACAAAATAAAAAAGTATCCTTTTCCATGATATAGAAGGTTATTCTAAAATGTTATTGATTAGATCCTACCATAATTTAAAAAGTTTTGAACAGATCATTTGAGTGAGAATTAGATTTTTTTTCCCAATTTTAAATAGTATAGGACATCAGTTAGCCACTGACTTAAAAGTAGTGAGTTGGGATTCTTCCAGATGAGCAAGATAAGTCTACGTGCCAGTAGTGAAGTAAAGGCAATCACAGTTTGTTTGTCCTTCTCCACTTTAAGCCCATCTGTGAGTCCACCAAACACAGCTGTTAGTGGGTTTGGAGTGATTGTGACACCAAGGCTACCTGATAGTCATTCAAAGATTTTTGTCCAAAATGATCTTAATTTGTTGCCCAGTGAGGCTGGAGCTAGATTGCTGCATTCACAAGTTGAATCTTGCCATGGAAACATTTTGTATAGTTTTAATTGAGATAAACGTGCTCGACAGAAGATTTTATATTGAATAATAGAGTGCTGTGTGCATATGGAGCACATCCTTTTCTGAAATGTTAAGTGAAAGATCCTTTCTCTAGTGTGCCCTGGGATCTTTGAAAGGAAGAGACTTTAAATTGTAGAGATGCTATCTCAGTCTTCAAGAATGATCAATATTTCTTCTGGGTTAGAAATAGGTCGAAGGTGTGGAAAATTGGACAGGTTCCATTTAGCAAAGTTTCTAGTTTAAAAGCAGTGGAAAAAATTGTGAAATTTGAAGCTTAATTGCTCGTAGGATGCAAAGACATTATCTATGTACAAGTCTCTAAATGTTTTAATCCCAGACATTTTCTAGACTTTAAATTTTATGTATGTTTGAGAGGGTGGTAAAAAGTGATTGTCATATACATGTGCAACAGATAAGAGCTTCTTTGTCTTAAAGTGCTTCCTATATTGGTTCCACATTCTGAATGAATGAAGGGCAATCGGATGTATTGAAGACAGTATGTATTTACTGGAGCACAGGGAGCACAGAGCAGGGAATATAAGGCACTGTAAGATTTGAATTCTATTGCAGACCAGGCTTGTGCATCTTCATCAACTTGTGTTGATATCCAGGTCCGTATGGCCTCTATATTTGCTACCAAATAATAAAATTGAAAGTTAGGTAGTGCCATGCCCTCTTCTGCTTTAAGTCGCTGTAGAGTTGCCCTTTGGATGTGTGTATGTTTTGAATTCCAAATAAACGAGATTATGATGGAATCTAATTTCTAACAAAAAGATTTTTTAACATATGTGGGGATGCATTAAAATATAAAAAGAAGCTTGGGAAGGATGTTACTATTAACAGTGTTGATTCTCCCTGTTCATGTAAAATTCTTAACTATTTTTAAACACTTTTGAGCTACACATGTTGAATGACAACTTTCTCAAAGACTGAGCCTAAGCTATTTTTATTTGTGTAAAATAGACTATACTCTAAGCAAGGTTTAAAACAGAGGACAGACCAATGCAAGACATGGGTCTTAGAAAGCTGATTATACTGCAGTAATAAGTCACACATACACAGTATAACACTGGACAGGAAGAGGCAGTGAACCGTATCAGTACAAGAATGGCATGATCCATGAAACAGAAAGAAAGAATCTTGCAGTAGGTGGTACCAGTCAATTCCCAGATGGAAATAAAGGGTACTTGCTATTAACAACATAAAACTCTTTGCCTTCCAAACAGCACATTAAGGCCAGTGGTCCTCAAGTGAGCAAACAGAAGTTCATATAGTAAAAGTCTGATGCTCCATACATTAAACATTTGAAACACCACTTGCTGCCAGGACACTTTGGAGTCAAGCGTAGGAGAATCAGTCACTATGAAGGGTCACTGGCAGGTAGGTAGAGAGGCAGAAGGTGTGATAAAGACAGAAGGAATGCGAGAGAATGAACAATAGTCTAAAGAACAAAGCTCATTGTGGCAGTAGGGTTTGCATTTTATCTTGTGTCCTTCATGTTTTAGCGTTTCCTTTCAGTTTCGTTAAGTAAAACTGTTTTTTATTTAATTTTAGCTATTGTGGGTCACTTAATAGGATATTCATTCTGGATGGAAGTTGTTTTCCTACCACAATTAAGTCTTAAATATTGTGATAGCAGGAGTGCTCTTGAAGGGTTTCCATCTCGAAAACTGAGCCAAGGAGATCAAATAATTAAACTGGTGAAGGTTTTCATTATATAAAGAATAAATGTAAAACAAAATACTTCGACATCTCTGGGACTTACTAGCATGCAAGTAAAGAAAATATGAAATGCATGTTGGGCATACCATTATGAAACTGCAAAGGACCACAATGTATTCTATGTTCTCCATTTACAGTAGCGAAATTGGAGAACATAGAATGTACAATGATCATTTGCATAAATAGACAATTACTGAAGATATAAAAAACAAACCCAACAAAGCTTTAAAGAAGCTAGGTAAGTGAAGTAGGTGAAGCTAGTCCATATGGGACTGTCTTAGAACATTCAAACTTTAGAAGAATTCTGACAAGAACAGGCCATTCAGTTCAACAAAGCTCACCAATCCTATCCACCTAAAGCCTCCAGAATAACATTAAGCTGATTTTTGAATGTCTGTGAAGTCCTGTTGTCTGCCATACTAATTGATCATTGATTCCATGTGTCTATAGTTCTCTATCTGAAGGAAAACTTTCTAACATGAATTCGAAATTTACCCTTAACAAATTTCAAACTGTACCCCCATGTTCTTGTTGAACTCATTTTAAAAAAGCAGCCTGGGTCCACTGTACTAAATACTGTCATCACTTAAATCATGTCACCTCTTAATTTCCTTTCACATAGCTAACAGGGTAGTTCATTTTTTTAAAGGGTAAACCATGAGGTTGCTGGTTTAAGCTCTGACTCAGACTCACTCTGTGTCACTTAACCTGCCAGTGCTCTAGTTTAAAAGAAAAAAGATGTACACAGATGTATGTATTCTGATCCTTTAAGTTGTCTTGGATAAAGGTATCAACCAAATATGCTGTAATTATTGTAATAATAATAATGTAAAACTTGTTGGAGAAATAAGCTCTAGATTATTTTCTACAATAACAGGACATAATACATAAATAGGTTACTGGGACACAGTAGACTGGACAAGCTAAGGTTAATTCTGTTTGGATAAAACATCTCATAATTTCAATATGGTTTGAAATCTTTAGCTAATGAAATAAACCTTCTTTTTTTCCCTTATAAACGGATATGCAGTGTCAAGCATTTTTGTGGTTCTCCAGCAGAGGGCAGGCCAGCAAAGCCTGAGTTCTTAGATGTGATGTTTAATTTATGATCAATTTAATGTTCAAGTTACCTTGTGCCTACTAGCTATAACAGCCACGGGGCTAAGGGGATATAATAAGGGTCAGCTGCTGTCAGTTATTGTTTAAAGCAAGCAGCTTTTCAGTTAGTTTTTGTTCTTGGATTTGAAGGAGAGCAGGACCAAGGGAAAGTGAGAAGAGACTGAACTTTCTTTTTTGTGTAATTGATATCCATTTTTTCCAGGGAGAGGCCATCACATATTGTAGGTAAGTGACACATGATGATTGTTTTTATGACACTGGGCTGTATATCAGCCTTAGATAATCTCTTAGTCTAGTCCAATCATGTTGTCTTTAATTTAGTGAAACACTCAACAGTGTAAATGTATAATATACATAAACATTTTCCTCTGGAAAACTGTCCAAGCCCTGTTTAGTTATGTGAGTAAAAAAAAAAAATATATATATATATATATATATATATATATATATATATATATATATATATACTTATAGCTCCTTCTAAACCTAAAGATAGGAAAGATAGCTTCTGCCTGAGGGTGCCAATAATAGACTTCACAACTTGGTCCTGTCCTTCACTGCACACTGTGTTAAAAGTCTTGAAAGGAACTGAAAAAAGAATAAATATTTTAAAAACAAAAAAAGCCAGTTCTTCATATTAAAAAAAAAAAAAAACAATACCTTAGCGTATGCATAACAGTAATTGGCAAAAAAGGATGCACTTTCCTCCCAGTTAAATGTTGCTGCTGTGGTTATTTTAGCAATTAATTGTTCATTATTTGAACCGAGAAACTATGAAAGATGTTGCAATTTTTGGAAAGTTGATTACTTTATATAAGGTATCTTCATGAGGTAGACCATGTTCCTTTTAAGTAGAAATTGGTAGACTTCAGTTTATATACTTTTCTTCTTACATTATATGCATAGAAATTATTATGAAATATTGATTTACATTCATCCCTTTTTCAATATGACTTGGGTGTCTACAAAGTTGGTGTTTGTGTAACAAATAACATAATATATCATAATGGAGCATAGAAAATATAGCACCTTAATCCAGTACAGGGGTGCTGGTGATAAGACAAATGAATAGTTAAAAAATACAGAAATAACTGTATTCTGATACCCTCCCCAACAGTAAGTAACAAGTTCGTTTTCAGCTTAGGGTGTCACATTGCTTCTGTTTAGCGCACAGCAACATTGAGACAAAACACCAGGATTTGACCCCAGGTGGAGAAGGAGCCATGGGCGATATGTAGGGCAAAAACAATCTTTGGTATGGGACATTTACAGACATTTCTGTATATTTCACCATAGGCATATGCTGTGCCTGCTGTAGGTCAGTCCCCATCCTGGACTCAAACATACAACTGCAAACTGCCGAAGAGTGCAAAAAATGAGCAACAATGAGCACCCTGGCCTGCTAAGCAACAGGAATTCCTCTGTAGACCCTGGAGGATTTCTAGCTTGGGGTGCTGACCTCATTGCACTGTTTAGTACAACTGGCCGACCCCTTAATTTTACTGCACTTTAAGTTGTATTGCCATACATCCATGCCTGCTTAATCTGTTTTGGATTAAATAAAGGATGGGTTCTTATACACACGAATGATAATACCAACATTAGAAAATATAAATAATTAAGAAAACTCCAAAAGAAAAAAGGTTGACAGTTGAACCTTTTTCAGATGCATAGATATGTATATGTAATATTTTATAAAACTACTACTATAACATGTGTCTTTATCAATCAGCTTTACTTCATTAAAGATCACTGAAATAAACCAATGTCAAAATGGTGTTACAAAAGAAGAAGAAAGTATAAATTGGATGATAGTAAAAATACACACTGAAATACCTAAATTACAAATTTTAACTAAATTTGTAAAACAACAGCTGAATAATAGCAAATTGGCTTCAAGTAGTAGAAGAAGAGCACAGCACTACTGCATGTATAAAGTATATGTAATTCAAAAGCAACTATCACATTTTAATGCATTATTGCATTTCTATTTTATAAATTACCTCAAGGAATGCACCAGCACTAATATTTTACATAGTTAAGTTTAGTATCTCACTAAAGGGTTTATTGATGTAAAGTATAAAGTACATGAAGTCAAGACAAAATAAAGTAGAAAAATGAGACATCACACTTTGAACTGTGGTAAAACAAATGGCACATATGTGAGTCTTTAGACTGTAATTTATTGTTCGTACCAAAGGATCATCATGTACTGTACTATGCATAGATGTATATATTATATTTAAGAACACTAAAAATTTTAAATCATCAGTAATTTACATTCTTATATTAAATCATTTTGTTGAAAAATATTCAGGAATGTATTTTCCTTTATTAGCTTTTGTGTACAGAATAAGCTGTGTTTGGTGTGTCCATATCTGTGCTTGGACTGAATAATGAATCCAGAATATTTTTTCTCTTACTACTAGTTTTGTTTCTAGTAGTTTATATATATATATACACACATATATGTATATACGTGTAAATATATATATATATACTGTATATATACACACACATATATATGTATATATGTGTATATATATACTGTATATATATATATATATATATATATATATATATATATATATATGTGTGTGTGTGTGTGTGTGTGTGTCTGTGTGTGTGGTATTTTAACACTTTTGGCTATTCCTGTATGAATAATTCAACCAAGGAATAAAACATTTAACAAACATTTAAGTTAGGGGAGACAGATCCTGGGACACGCATCAGTTCACTGAGAATTTTCCCTCTAAAGCCTTGTGTTAAGCCTGCTGTGTGCAATTTCTGTAAATCTTTTGGGCTTTAGATGTTGTTCCCTAAAGGTATCTCCCAAGTGCATTGCAAGATAAAACATATTTTGTCATGTAAAATGATGCTGTGGCTTGGATTTATTTAGCAATGACTCATACCTTTTTTGGAGGAAGAGCAGTTGTTAAAATGAGTGATTATTATTTTATGTGTCAGCTAGTGGACAAGTTGCATTTTTTACATTGAGAGCTAATTGAAATGTTTTAAAAAAACCTAATTTAATCAATGGTAATTAAATAATTTTATGTATACCACTATAGTATTACTAAGATGATTTATTATTGCAGTATAATTGTTACTGTTGTTTTAATAAATGATAGCTAATTAAGAATAAAGAGTAAATCATTTATTTTAACAATAATATTGTGTGGCAATACCAGGAACACATTATTATTCGGATATAATTCATATGGAGTGTTCTTGTTTTCTCCATATATGCTTGGATTTTCATCCCACGTGTTCAAAGACATGCAGGTTAAGTGAACTGGCAATTCCAAGTGTGATTATGGAGTAAATTAACGCCCTGTGCAGGACTCTTTCCTGCCATGTGTCCTGCGCAGCTGGATCAGGCTGAACTAGATTAGATAGTTGTAAGAAAGTTATGTTTATGTCATGTTTTTACTAATAGTTCTGAAATAGTTAAGGGAATCTATCAGAAGACAGGTCTCTCATCATCCACACCTGAAACCTGAGGAAAGAGTTGAGAACTCCTAGAAAGGACATTATGGCTAAATTATGCTATAGTTTAGACTATAAAAGTGATGACTTCTGTTCTGGCACAAATGATGCATGCTTTTCCCAAGTTACAGTTTCCTTGGCATTGTAAATAGTGTAGTTCATTCACGGGATACTAAATGGCAATACCTCTGTAGTCCCAGATGTGGGAAATGTCTACTTATAGATTCTGCCCATGAGCCATCATACTTGAACTTCTAAATATGAAGAATGGGTTGAGATGGGACTGTAATGGATTGGACAGTAAAAGAAATAACACATATAGTACAGGAAAGTGATCATTTAAAAGAAAGTTCTGTAATTAAATTAACAAAGAATTTATGAAATTATGCGTTGGTATGACATTCCAGTGAGTTTGGGAACTTAGTTAACTGATTTGAAAGATTAAGATACTTTATCAAAGAGTTAGATATCAATTTTTTTATTAAATATGTATTCAAATGGGGTGACATGGTGGTGCAGTGGGTAGCGCTGCTGCCTCGCAGATAGGAGACCCGGGTTCACTTCCCAGGTCCTCCCTGCGTGGAGTTTGCATGTTCTCCCCATGTCTGCATGGGTTTCCTCCCAAAGACATGCAGGTTAGGTGCACTGGCGATTCTAAATTGTTCCTAGTGTGTGTTTGGTGTGTGTGTGCCCTGTGGTGGGCTGGCACCCTGCCCAGGGTTTGTTTCCTGCCTTGTACCCTGTGTTGGCTAGGATTGGCTCAAGCAGAACCCTGTGACCCTGCAGTTAGGATATAGCGGGTTGGATGATGGATGGATGCATTCAAATGACAAGTCATATACATTAATTATTGGACTGCATTATAAACATGCTTTTTTCTGGCACTTTACAATATCATGTATGTAAAAATGGAGCCTGAATAGGCTTGTGGTTTCTCAGTAGCTTACATAGACAACAGAGTTCAATTCAAGTGATATAAAGGTGGCATCAATTGTTATGCAATTGTTAGCTGTGGCGGGTCAATGACTAACTGTGTTGTTCAGTTTTTTTTAAACATAACATTTTTAAAATAGGTATCCAATTTAAAATCTCTGGTAGTGCCTCAAGGTAAAATTGTTGACTGCCTCAGACCAGGATGGAGAGCCAGTCTGGAACTTTGCTGATAAATTGTAGTGTGAGCAAAATACTGAATAATTATTATGCAATGTAAGTTGTTTTTTTTAAATAAGAAAATGAATCTAAAAAAATCTAATATCCACCTTACAAGTATTTAGTGCAGAAAATATAATCATTCAGTTACCCACCTAATGCCAACATATCAACAGAAATATGCAAACTGACCAATACTATCATAAAATCACAATCAATATTACTTCATGAAAGCAGAAAAGAATCACCATCCAGCTCTTAATAATTAATCATTAATTTTTTTCAAATAACTAAGGACTTGGAAAAGAACTGATTTATTTAATAAGGGAAATACCAAAAGTGACACAAATCTTAAAATCTTTAATTTCAGTCTCTAGATACACAGAGGCAAAACTGACTCTTCAGGCATGGTTAAACCTTAACCCCGACTCAGTCTTCTTTAAACATTTTCTGCACCATACAAGCTGCAGTTTTGTGCAACTCTTGCTATTTGTGGCATGATCAGCCTCTTTGTGCAGCATTGAAACTGAACACCACAGTATGGTCCTTGTTGTACGCTGTGTGGCTCACTCGCATTTCCCTTTCTATGTTTTATTTTCCCTTGTAATTAATTAATTCAAATACTGTTTAGTTGCAGGTTAATAATGTATGTACTTTACAATAATAATGCATCTGTTAGGTTGCTTTCAGTGTAACGTAAAAACTGTGTACATAATTGATCACTCTGTGCTTATAGAACGACTGTCACATATTTCCTTTCCTCTTTTGTTCATTTCCAAGTGAGGGACATTTTTTTAACATTTACATCTAACTTATCTCAAGCAGCTAGAGACGTCTGTTGGTGTACAAACAGTCTATATGCATGTATTCTCCTCCAGAATTTTGACTAACTTGCACCAGTGACCTGAGCGGATGTCAACCTACTAAAAGAGGGAAATATACAAAATGTACAAGCTGAAGTAACCTCTCTCAAGGTAAATTTGAAAAAGGAGGCTAACCCACAGTTGAAGGTACGCTGAATATTTCTCTGTTTTTATATAGACAAGTTTGCAAAATAACCAGAGCTTTATATTTGGACATTTTGAAATTTCAAAACTTTGTACAGCAAGATCAAGTGGAGATGTCTCAACAAAAATGGAACTGTCCTGACACATTTGCTTGAAGATTAAGTGTACAAAATTTGAACAAAATAAGTCGATGGCTATTGCAGTAGGTGCTTTTCACAATGTATATGAATGCACCTTAAAACAAATAATGCCATTTTTACCATTAGGAAAGAGTTGGGTTTTAAAATTAATGTATTTGGTAGAGCGAGCAGTTGGTCCAGCAAAAACTGTAGCAAGATTCAGTCATTTTCTACTGCCTTTCTTTTAGGAGTCTGCAGGAGCACAGTATTTTATTCGAACTAAACCAGAATCAAAACAAAAAGCAAAACCAGTCAATCCTGTAATTATTTTATGTAATTGTTTTTCATGTGTTTGGTTGTTAAAGCATTAAGTTTGTCTTTCCTTTGTTTGGTCAAAGTATGGAGGTATCAGTGTACGTGGCTGGTGGCAACACACCATGTCCATGATAACCAAATACCAGTGCCCTTTAAAAACCTGGAGAACAGTAAAAATCTAAACATCATAAAGAACTGAATAACAATTTGAAAGAAAAGTCAACATAATGCATTAATAAACCACATTTTTCGGACAATAATAAGTGCACAATGTTATTAAATCTGTCTCCAAATAATATTCCAGAGCGAAAGGTTAATAATAATAATAAAAGAAATAATTCGTTACATTAATATAGTACTTTTCTCAATACTCACAGTGCTTTACATAGTGAGTGGGGAGCCACTTCAACCACCACCAATGTGCAGCATCCACCTGGATGATGCATCGGCAGCCATTTTGAACCATTACACTCACCACACATTAGCTATTAGGTGGTTAAGGGTGAGAGAGAGTCGGTTAGAGACAGAGTGTGATTAGAGACTGATTGAGATCATTTATGTTAGGTAGAATGTTAGGTGGGGGCTGGATGGTCTCATGGCCTTGGAACCCCTGCAGATTTTGTTTTTTTCTCCAGCCCTATGGAGTTTTTTCTTTTTTTTTCATCCTCCCTGTCCATCTGGCCTTACTTTATTCATTGTTAATTAGTACTGTATTGCCTAATTTTTATATTTTTTCTTTTTTCATTGTGTAAAGCACTCTGAGCTACATCATTTATATGAAAATGTGCTATACAAATAAAAGTTATTGTGGTTGTTGTGGGGGGTTAGAATGACTAGGCCTTTTAGAGCAATTTAGCCCGGACATCAGGATACACTCTACTCATTACGAAGAATGCCCAGGGATCTTGAATGACTAAAGAGAGTCTGGACCTCAACTTTATGTCTCATTTAAAAGTTGGCACCATTTTTACAGTGTAGTGTCTGTGTCACTTCACTGGGGCTTTGGGATCCACACACAGACCACAGGGTAAGCGCCCCCTGCTTGTCTCTCAAAAACTTCTTCCAGCAGCAGCCCCAGTTTTTCCTGGATGGTCTCCCATGCAAGTACTGGCCGGGCTCAAACATGCTTGGCTTCAGGTGAATTACCTGTTCTGAAGTGCAGGTGGTATTGCTGGTGGCTGCTGCCATATTTGCTGGCTATTCCAAACACTGCGTTATTTTTTTTATTTCCATGTCTTTATTTCTATTTGACCGATTCTTATCTTCAGTATTAAATACTGTGCTAATTGTTTAAGCCTAAATCATTTATAGTTGTATTATTAACTTACTGACCTCCAAAACCATACTTGTTTTTTTGGGTCCAGTTTAGTAACACTCAGTCTGAATTTGTCTTAAATTTTAATCAAGTTGACATGCCACTTTAATATTCACACTGTCAATATTTCTACATTTACATTGGTTTTACCATTACTATTATTAAAAACCTGAATACAGTAATAAAGAGACTGTTGTTAATAGGTATAAGTGTACATTCAGGTTCTATACATAACAGCACTTCCTTAATGTCCGCGCATGATTCTACCCTTGTTTCGCACAACTTGACCCGTTCCTCGTCGGCCGCTCCAGCTTGAAGAAACTCGGGAACCAAACATCTTTTAACCCTTTTCAAACGACCCTTAGAATAGAGCCTGTGGAACTGACGCTTCACCGAGGCATCGGTCATAGATTCCATTTTTTTCTTCACAGAGTGTTTAGAACTGAGGAAAATGCCCCACTTTTTATACAACAGTTTCAGAAGTGTCCCAGGAAGTGGATGGGGACAGACATCATGTGATGCCTATCAGTGAGGCTTAGGCATTCCCTTCAGTCCGGATGCAACATGCCTGAACATGTCTTAGGAAGGGGTCTGAGAAGTGGTTGGGGTGGTGCTGGGTTCAAGGGGGTTAGGTTTGGAGTTGGAGGTGGAGGTGAAGGTGAGGGCTTTGGAAAGAGCCGTTTTGACAAAGAGTATTTTAAAGTTCCTCTCTCTAGCCTGAGATATCCGCCCTGATTAAGGCATTCAAACTTTTAGAAAAAACTAAACGCGTTTCTTCATGAGGGGAGGATTAACAGGGGTAGAACAAGGGATTGTTTTAGATCGATTTAAATACAAATTATAAATATATTAATTCATTTGACATTTAGTCGTCTACAGCGTGATTTAAAAGGGATCTGTTGCATCATATTCTAACTGTGTGATTTTTAAAGGGCTTATAGCAAACTAGTTATCATGAAAGCCTTTAACTTTTTAGGACCCACACGTCTTGTGGGGAGGGGGCGGGGTGGTGGCGGGTTCAAGGAGGGTGGGGGCATCCATCAAATTGCCCTTGACAGTTTCCTGGGGAAAACAGATGGCAGGGCAACAAACAACAGGTGGTTGGGGGAGGGGACTTCCTGTCATCAATCAACAGGGACCCGGATAAAGGTCATCAAAGGTCAACAAAACATCCGGGGGTGTGGGGAGGGGACTTCCCGAAAGGTCATCAAAGGTCAACAAAACATCCGGTGGGTGTGGGGCGGGACTTCCGGTCTTCGATTAAAAGGGGGCGGGGTTTAATCTCATCAATCAAATTTGGATTAAATTTTGACAGAAGCCGCCTGACAGTATACTACTCAGGGGAACTGAAGCCTATACCAGCAACATTGGGCTTAAAGGGAGGATACAATTATACAGTATATGGTAGTAAACTACAGGGAATCCATTTTATAAATGCACACATTGTAAAAGGCTAAAGGGCATTAAATATGTACTGATGTTACTTTTTTAGCTGTCAAATGTCTGTTTATATGGGTCTAAACATCCTGTGAGCCATGGAACAGCCTTGTGCTAATTCAGCAATAAGTCGACATGAATTCCGTGGTAAGCCATTTTGTTTCTCTCTTTCTCTTTTCTCTCCATGTTTGATAACATTATCTATCCTTTGTCTATTTTTTCTGTAATGCCCAGGCTTACTCCACCGACTCCAGCATCATAGCTAGAGCTCCTCTGTGTTGTTTGCAAGCTGAAAAGCAGGATATAGAAATTCTCTCAATGGCAGTGAGGTCACCTTACAAAGTTAACATTTCCTAGCCATGCTATGAGCCTTCTATGCTCATTCAGTTTTTAAAACAATGAAAACTAGAAGGTCATGTTGTACAGAGTTCTTTGTTATTTATTTTGTGTTTCATACTGGATATAAGGGGTTTGACATTTCATCTATCCATTTATTTTCTGAACCTGTTTTTTTCCATTACAGGTCTGTAACAGGCAGCATGGACAGCACTAGGTGCAATGAAGGGGCTGGATGTGGCACCAGTTCATCACAGACATCCGAAAATGAGTACAGTTATAAAAAGGTTGAAAGTGAAATAAATCACTGTTAATGATGATAAATACATTTTACTTTATTATGTAGAATACATTTATATTTTTTAAAATAATGAATTTCGGGTTAATTACGATATTGTCTTGTAGCTGAGTCTTTTCCACGTTCCCAAATTTGAGCAGCTATTGAATTGGCAAGGTAGGATCCACCATGAATCAAACATGTAAAAATAGAAATTTCTCAGTCCAATAAAGTTTTTTTAAAGTTTAGTGAAAATTTTAAAAGGAACAAATCACAAAAATTCTGAAAAAAAGTTATTACACATGGAGGATAAAAGGTAAAATGGAGAAAAGGTTTCTTCTACAATCTTTCTCATGATAAACTTCAGTCATTTTCTATACTTGAAGGTTGTGTTGTTTCTCAATGGCAAACTTACATAGGCTTCACTTAGTACATTCACTACGTTCTGTACATTGGGTTTGAAACTGTTTGCCCTCCATGCGTTACCTACTGCAAGGCAGATCATAAACTGGAGCTAGTCTGCAGTCAAAGGGACAAGAAATAATTAGAATTTTCCATTTATAATTTAGCTTGTGGGAACCTCCTATTGACTATTCTCTAATAAATAGGCAAACATTCTAACACAACTAAAAAAATACTTTTATCAATTTAATATAACTCAACTAACTAACAAATTGCTCTTACATATCTAATGATCACTGATCTGAAATTCAGCCTAATTTTGCTAGTATTCAGCTTCTCAAGATATATTTCTTCAAAGTCCTGAAAGGATGATTTAAAATCAGATAATGAAATTACAAGTGAAAAAATGGTGAAAAGTCTTTACACCTAAGGTTATTTTCTGCAAAATGCTATTATTGAATGTTCGAATAATTTATTTAGTAAAATAACCTAATAACATAAATGTAAATGTGTACAATTTACTTAAATATAAATGAAACACCCTTTTCAAGAATGTGCAAGTACTTCAAAATTATAGTTTGGAATGCTTCTGTAAAGTTTAGAAGGGACTGATGAAAAAACAAAATTTTAAGCAGAGTGTAGCAGATAACTCTGTTTAATGACAATGGTGAAGATATAATAATGGCTGTTCTCTTATGTTTTATTAACTCATTGTTTGCTTTAGTGGACTAAATAAAATATGTTTACTGGTCACCATTAAGATATTCATACAGAAAATGGGAAAATTGCAATATGCTTTTTTAGTCAGGACAATGACACCTTGTTGCAAGGATCACACACTGCTGTCACATGATCATGGAGTTGTATGCAACTAACTTTCTCACAGGAGGAACTTGGTGATACCACACATTTGGGCCCTGATGAATTCAGTGAAACACCAAGTTATTCCGAGTTTCTTGTATTAGAGATCTTAAATAGCCTGTTGGCGTTATTATTTTTGCTTTTGCATAAGAACATGTTTGGCACAAAAGTCTGTTCAGTCCAACACAGCTTGTCAATCCCATTTTTAACCTACTGTACCTCTCTTGTCGGAAATTTATTCCACTTCTGTATTATACTCTAGGTAAAGGAAAACTGTTCAATGTTTAAATACAATTTACCTTTCACCACCTTTAAACTGTAGTATTATTTTTCCAGTTGAAGGACTTGTTTTAAGGTAACAGATAACATCTACCATACTCAGTCCCGTCATAATTTTAAATACATCCTTCCCTGTCAATTTTGTTTTCTTAATTGGTAAAGATGTAACTCCTTCTAGTACTTGAATAACTTAGCCTTCACAAATAAATTGTACAACTTAAGTTAACCTGCCGTCAGCACATTGTGATATGTAATGTAACGTCCTATATGGTTCTTAATAATTTATGAACACTCTGGATGGAGAAGACTTTACTACAAGTACTAAAACTTTCTAATATGGGCTCTGGCAGATTTCAGTCCTCTTTAATTTCTAATAATATCACACCGTCTACATAAAAATAACTCTTCATTTACTTATAATAAACTTAATCAACCACATATCTGTCCATGGTTGAATTATGTCTACATCCATCTTTAACAAATTTGTTGTTCTAGTTTTGTGTCATTGTTGGATTTGTCTAGCTTGTTAGATACATTTTCATCAAGATTAATTATATATATTAAAAAAGTGCTGTGGTTGGGAAAAACAAAGTGTTACACAACAGCCCATCACATTTTCTGTTTAAAATGTCAGTTTTGTAGAAAACTGTAGTATCCTTAGATAACCTAGGCAGACATATCTATCTATCTATCTATCTATCTATCTATCTATCTATCTATCTATCTATCTATCTATCTATCTATCTATCTAACACTGGATAATATATCCTCTGTGAAAATTCAATAACAAATTTGTATGCTTAGTAAAAATGCAGATTGTGATAACTCACCAGCCTGACCCCTGGCTCATCCCAGTTACTTACGCAGAACTCCAGGGTATCCAAGATTGACCTCTAAATTCATTTGGTTCTTTAATCTGTGCTCCATACATTTAATGCACTCATGCTTAGTCTGCTTGCATTTGTGGAGGGCATGTTCGAAGGGATGTCTTTTTAGCTGGTTATAATACTATTGGTTTCAAGTTCACTGTCGTGGGAGAATATAATAGTATCATTATTTCAAAAGCTATCAAGAGTAGGTCAAGGGCATTTCCCTGGCTAAGACTTTTTGTGACCCTATGAGCAAAAACATATGCAGTATAATTTATTTATAATTCTGCCATCGACATTTTAATAGAAATGTGATATTATAGTTCAAAACCTGACCCAACCCCTTTCATGGCCTAGCTGCACAATTATTTGGGGATTTGTAAAGGTCAATAGTACAATCCTAGCAGTTTTGACATAGATATGAGATACTAAAAGAATTAAAAAAAAAACAACTACATGAAAAAAATTAATAATATTACAGAAAATAATGTTTGACTTTGTGGTCAGCAGTGAAATTGTGATGTTTACTGAATAAAGTTTTTAGATCGTATAAGTATTCCACCTTAAACCCTCCTTCACTTTTTTGCTCAGCTTGTCATAATTGTTTGATTGTGCATGACACTAGCAGTTGCCAATTGATAAGATTACAGATATTGCAGTTATTTGTCTTAATTTTTCAAGGTTTCCTTTCCCCCGGAGTCTCCCTATCATATCAGACAGTTGGAAACCTGAAACAAGGCTTTTCAGTGGGCACCTTTCCAAGGCAAGGCATCACAAAAACATTTTGCTGACAGTGTATTCTATTTGGGACTTACGCATTTCCCCTGGAGTTTCTCCAGAACCCCTTGAAAGGCTCAGATTTCCTGAAAGTGTCACTTTGTCCTTGTGCAAGATGAATTACTCAGACTGACATAGGGCACACAAGGGTTTAATGTGGACTTAGTGGCACAAATGAAATAGAACACACATACACACACAGGTTGAATTAGAAATTGTGCAAATCTTATATATACAGTATATATATATATATATATATATATATATATATATATATATATATATATATATAGATAGATAGATAGAGAGAGAGAAAGAGAGAGAGTATATATAAGATTATTCCTCTATAATTCCTCTATAATTCTCTCTATATATTCCTCTATAATTTACAGATTCATTTTATACAAATCAAATACATTAATAAATACATTAAGCTTATTCCATTTGGTTCATGGTTTATGATTACTCTAAATTTATTACAGTTATACTGTACTAATCAGGTAGAAACAAAGAAATGTGACTAATATTGATTCCAACCTTTTGTCACGAGTGACCAATGGCATGCTTAATATCAGATTATAGGATAGACTGTTGTATTATTGTTCATCTTTCAGACTCACTGACCCATCACCACTTGCCCAAGACAGTACACATTTGCACGATTAACAAAGGTAATAAAATTGAAACATTAACTGGCTCACTTGGTATAAGAAGATGTACAATAAGATAACTTGTTTGAACTGGTTGGGTGGATTATTTCATTTTTATTTCCCAGAACATAGGACAACAGGCCAGAAAGTGAGAATCTTTTTCTTGATGTTAAATGTCCTGTCTAGATGGTTTGCTGCTCATTTTGATTCATTATAATGATTGGGATAAAATGGTATCTTCCTAGTTCTTACTGTCTTTTTGTGGGTTTTCTGTTAGCCCAGTTTTCATCCCACATCCCCAAAGAAAGGTTAGATTAATTGTTAACTCTTACCTGGCCTTGTTGAAAGTGGGAGTGCATAGTAGTGAGCCTTGTAGTCGACTTAAGCCCTAGTGGGGTCTGTTTCTTGCCTTGCTCCCCATGACTCTGAACCGGAATTAAGATTGTTTGAGAACATTGAGCTATGGGCTAGTTGGAGTGAGTCACTGGTTACGTCACATTATGCAACTGATTTTCACACGAGCGTTCCACCAACTTCCTTGGACTCCCTAAGATTATGAAAATAAAGGCTAAGACTGAAATTCAATAGAAAGGTCTTGTAACGTGACATGGCCTTAGAAGACTCAGGTTCCATCCAGCAGAAAGCAAGAATGAATTTGGCTGTTAGAGTACTGAGGCAGAAGGCTTTGCTCTGAGAAGGTTTAAAAGCATAGAAAAACATAGAAAGGTCTCAAAGTAGGCAAATTTGAAGCAAAAGATTAATACTCAAGGAAAGAAAAGAAGATAACAGGTGACATATGTGTGTCTAAAAGGAAAATATGGAAGGGAATTGACAGAACATGTGAAGAAAAGTGAGGGGTTCACCAAAAGTGGTTCGAGCAAATGTTAGATTTCCTTCACTCGGAAAAGTGTAGATACTTGAAATAAGCTATGTCTGAATCTAGTTGAAAATAGCACCAAGGGAACCCCATCTTCTTGCTTTGATTTGTTTTAGGGATTATTAGGTGAACTAACAAGTTTTTTTTTTTGGCAAACAGTCTGCTCCCATTAAACATTTTGTCCAAAAATCTGAAGCTTCAGAAAATACTCCAGATATTATATTTGTCTTCTTCATTGTTCTGGTATTTATATTTTCTCATTCCATTAGATGCTGGTAACAATGGCAGAAGGATGTTTTCCTCAGCAACCTCACAACTAAAACTGAGTGGACTGGATCTATTGCACATCTGTAACCTGGTGTCATGTGATTTGTTATGTAGTGAACTATAATCTATCATCAAAAAAATACCATTTTCAATGAGTATGTATTAAGAACCTATTTAAATATTTACTTTTCTACAATGGGTTTCAGAAGCACAACTTATCATGTTTTGCAAAATTTTGCTGAGCCTCAACAGCAACAGGATGGGGCTGTATATGTGATGTAGGCTTAGGGTTAGGGGTAGGGTGACATTTTAAGGCTTGTGCCTTCCATTTTGTGAATATTCACCTGTCACTGTGATCCCAGACCATTTTATACATGAGACACCCATGTACTGTATGTTCCCAAGCTTGACTTTGTTCAAGAAATAACCAAGTCATTCTAGGTTAAGAAGTAACCAAGATACTCGGTGTCACTCTGTTGGACACATTATCTTTTGTAGTGATTTTCTTTGGCTTTCTATTGCATCTCACTCTTAAAAAGATTCCTTTAAAGCATTTCATACACTTTCTGCATTTTTGACACTCCTCAGTAAACTAAGAATCCACTTAAGCAATTATACGTTTCATTGTCAAATTTGCTTACATATATATCTTATGAAACACTTACACAAAGGAAAGACACTATAAAGCAGTGAATAATACTTGGAAATATACAATTAATTATCTCATGACTGAAATGGTGAAAAGCTGGTGTAAGTACGCTACTTGCGGACTTCAAGGTGCCGTTCTTCGCCACGTTCTGATGGTACAATATGAAAGTATGATTCAGAAGGCTAACCTTAAAATGTGTTAGAGGTGGATTGTGTTATGTTTGAATCACCTGTTTGTTATGGTTTGTAACTGTCCAAGTATCTGTTATGGGCTCAGCTCCATCTTCCCCAAAATTGAAAAAGATCTCATATATACATTTAAACTGATCATTAACCCTAAATGTCTTCCTATATTGTGTATATGACCCCAATAACTGCTAAGAGTTAACATTTTACTCCTGCCATTGACTTTTTTGAATAATCCCTGATGTGAATTTTATGACAAAAATGTGAGTGAGGAACAAATCTGTACCTTTTAAGTTATCTTTAAAGCAGTCAATATGTTAGTCTTCATTTAATGTGGCACCATTAGCAGCATGTACCATCACTAGGTACTTTGCATTCACAACATTGTAACAAGTGATCTTTGCAGCAAAATCCATACACCTTATTTAGATATTTAGATGATCCAGTATTCAGCCAAAGGGCACAGATCCCAAAATGATCCTCTGGAACACCAGGTCCCTAGTAGAATTCATCTAATGCAGATGATCGAACATGTTTCAATGCAGATGGCATTCCATTGGAAGAGAAGAGCATTTAGCTGTAGTTCAGTAGTTCAAGGCTCTCAGAGGGGCCTCAAACTACTACTGTGTGATAGTTTTTTAATGTCACAGGCGGCCATTCTATGACTTCCCCGGTCCATCAGTTGTTGGTGAAGTGTGTAACATGGTGGAATTTTGGAATCTTGGAATTTTTTGTATAGACAATGAGGTCTGTCAGCAGAGACTCTTCCTTAGGTCATCGCTGCTCAGGCCTTCTATATGCTGCCTTCTGAAACCATACTACAAACAAATTAAACCAAACAGGCAACACTAGCAGCTACTGTAAGGAACACAGAATTATATCTGATCAGCTTTAATTGCTAGTATAAAAACATGCTTTACAAATCAGAGGTCCAGTATAAAAAGAATGGTATGCAGTAAAAGTGTGCTATAGCAAATGAGAATTGACAAAACTTGGGGAGAGCTCTCAGGGCTACTGAACCAAGTTAATCTATGGTCCAATGGTGTGATTACTTTAACACTGAGATGAAAGAGAATGAGTGGCTATTCTGGATGATGTTGGATGACAAGTAACAAACTCCATTCATGTGGCTCCATGCACTTTCATTTACCTTGCACACTACCTGTCTTCTTTTCTGCAATGGTCATCTGTGCTCACTTTCCTCTATCTCTGGAAGGTGATTCATGCCAGAATCTTTCTGGAAACTCTTCAGCCACAATGTACTTGGGTCAGTGGACTTTATGCAGTGGAGACGTGCTTGCAAGTAAGCCTCTTTATCTGCACCAGAATAAATTTCTACATGCTTTTGCATTTGGAGAAAAATATTGCAGATGAGCTGAAAATACGATTGATGATGGCATGATTTTTTCTGGTTGTGAAACATAATTTGATTTATAATTTCTTTATGAAGCAAATCTTTTCACTGTGTATTGACTTTCACATAAATCATTTCACACATCACTTTTATTTTCTGAGCTGTTTACTGGAACACCATACAACAATTTGGATATACTGTACAGTGTATAAAGCCATGCTGAATATATATTGTAAACATACACATGTGTATATACTGTATGTACATTGTTGCAGGCTAACAGGCCAAAAGAAGCTTGACGGGGCACTGAATGATTACAGTAGGTGTCAATGATTGAAGAATTCTTCACAACTCATGTATAGTTAGACTTAATCCACTTGAAGGCATCAAGTCATACCTTGCTACACTGGAAGTAAGTATGCAGTGGCAGTGGCAGTGGTAGTGGGTACCACACTGGAAAGTGGTTTTGGGCATGATGAGGCTCATTGGGGTCAGTGGAAGGGTGGTTTTATATATACCTGTAAATAAAAATGTGCTCAATCTTGGTGGGTGAGGGTGCACACAATAGCATAGCTATGCCTCCCCAAGTGTTCATGGGGAAACTGACTAATTTGCATTCTCATGTTAAAGTGGTCGGTTTGGCAGTTTCCCTATTGACACTCCATGGCACGTAATTAAGGCACCTACACCCACAATAGGTTAAAAGGAGCCTGATGTGGTCAGACCAGGAGGAGAGAGCAGAAAAACAAGAGAAGGTGATTGTGATTATTAAATGATTCCGGACTAAGGATAACTGGGTGGAGAAATGGATTGAAAGGAAGGGAGACACAGAAAGGAAAGGGCCTTCCCTATGAGTATGGTTGTGTTCTGCGCAAAGAAGAAAGTCCTCATAGAGAGCAGAGTTGATACCATCCCACAGCAGCTAGAAGAGGGGTAGACATGGTGGACTTGGGATCTTCTTGCGGGTACGAATGAGAGGTGACAGATTGTGAGTCCACGGGGAGGAGTTCCTTGCATGCGCCTGCTGAAAAGAGGGGGAACTGCAGATAGTTGCATGCAAGCGTGAGTGCCAGGACAAAGTTGGTGGAGCAAACATCGAGTTGCTAGAATGCTTGGTTGGTATGGGGCGA
Organism: Polypterus senegalus; assembly: GCF_016835505.1. Classification (NCBI taxonomy): domain Eukaryota; kingdom Metazoa; phylum Chordata; class Cladistia; order Polypteriformes; family Polypteridae; genus Polypterus; species Polypterus senegalus. The sequence goes on from NC_053155.1 coordinate 238,511,288, forward strand.
GGTTTACGAAGGGGCTCTGTCAATGGATGGAATACTTGGACATGTATAAAGATTGTTTTTCTATGAATGGAACTGCAATTCTTTCTATGGGTTTATGGATTTTATTTATTGAACTTATTCATGGACTGATGGCAATACTTATCCTTTTGGGAGTATTTATTTATTGAAAGTATTTATAACTTCACTCTGACACTTTTTTAATATAAAAACACTTTTGCACATTTACACCATACTTTTGCTGTGTTAGGTATCCCCATTGACCAGCATCTCGGTCATGACTATCGGTGGTCATCTCGAATTCAAGGATGTGATGGCAGCTGCGATGACCTGGAGCATCACAATGGGGGACTGGAAGAATTCCCATAGCCAAGGGTCCTTGTGTAGCACACGCTCCTGACTAAAAAAGTAATTGTAGGATTACTCTCAGATCCAACTGTGATATGAATCTCAAAGGATTCTATCTTGTCAATGGCCCATTTATTTATTGTGTCTAGAAAATTGAGTGGATATTAATGGAAACAAGGGCTCATGAGATGATATGTATTCAAAACCAAGTCAAGCAGTCAAACACTAAATATTATATTACAAATCCAAAAAACTTAACTATTGTCAAAGAACATACTAAAGAAAATTACGCTAGAGAATTGTTTTATTTGCATTCTTAGACAGCTAGGAAGTGTACAGTACTAAACTTAATAACACTGCTATGACAATGAATCTGGTTTTGTTTCCTAGCACTATTAACATTTAGATCTTTTTTTGATGGTAAAGTGTAATTCTGCACTTTCCTTTTAAAAATGTTTAATTTACTTATCTTCATAAAAGGTGATGTATACATTTAATTTCTAATATATTTGAATAAGTATTTTGGAAAGGAAAAGTGTTGCTTGTTTTGTGTTTTGCTGCACTTCCCTGTTCACCATTGCATGTAGGGTGTAATATGAGAGCTTGTTCTCTAACTGTTGGTCATTGTGATAGAAGCTGAAGGTCCACATTGTGAGAGGTCACCATTCATGCAATCGGCAGCTTGCACTGAAACACTAGAATCACACGAAAAGTAAAAAAATTCCAGTCAGCAGCAAAATTATGAGTTACACCAAACAGCACAGGATGAGCCCAGTCAGGATTTTCCATGATTTCACTAAAGCACCTTTTTATTTAATCTTCTTTTCTCTTGCATTTTACATTTTCTTATTTAAATCTACTGCTGCAAATGAATGAAATTAGGGTATCCAAATTGAAGAGGCAGGCAGATTACGGCAGGTTTTTTCTTTTACCTTAGAAGTATCTATCTCTCTATGCAAATAGTCGCTTAGTGTTTTGGTGATTTTATTGTTTTCTTTATTATTATCATTGACAATATTATTGCAAGTTTTCATTTATTAGTAAAAACAATTTGTACTACCTAAATCAGTAAGAAGGAGGGTAAAAGCCAAGAGGTTAAGGAAAATTGTAGACTTTGACTTTTGAACTGGCCTAACTATCCATGCCAGCCATCTTGCTTTTCTTGTACTAATTAACGTCCTTTCTTCACCACTCATCATCACTCACTCCTTTTGTCTAGCTCAGGGATTCCCAAACTCGGTCCTGGGGACCAACTGTGGCTGCAGGTTTTTGTTCCAACTAGTTTCATAATCAGTGACAACAAGTGATAACACTGATCACATTTAATTAGCTGGGATTTTTTTCATCCTCTTTTCTTATTCTTTATTCAGAAAAGCACCACAACATCAGTTTTACATTTATAAGACATTTAGAAATATTTCTATTTTTGCTATAGATTTAAATGCTTAACTCACTTTTGTTGATTTCATTATATTTCGCCTTTTTTTCTGTGCAGTTCACTTCCTTCATTGTGTCTTAATAATGACAATTAAAAACTAGCAGAGCAGACACCCAAGCAAGCAACACTGAATCATGGAAGGCTGCAAGTACTTTACTGTCAGCCCCACTAATTAGTAAATAATGGATTAATGAAACAGTTAGAACACCTAGAAAATTAGAATGAAAATCAGGATGAAAATATTGTTAAGAAGAAAGAAAAGTACATTTTTCCCATATAACTGCTTAGTACATTTTAATATATATATATATATTTTTTTACCAAACTTAGTTTTATAATTTCTATATTGTTCCCAAAACACAGACTCTGGGAACTAACAGTTCACTTAATTAGCCCAGGAGTCCAATTAAAAGCAGAAGGTGGTTGGTACAAAAGCCTGATGCCACAGTGGGTCCCCAGGACTGAGTTTGGGAATCTGTAGTCAAGCCTATTCTCTTCATTTTTCACAAAACTAGTTTCTAGGCAAATAAAGGTTTATTTAGTAGTGGTTTTAGAAACAAATTTGAGTTGAAGACATAGATAGATAGATAGATAGATAGATAGATAGATAGATAGATAGATAGATAGATAGATAGATAGATAGATAGATAGATAGATAGATAGATAGATAGATACTTTATTAATCACAAGGGGAAATTCACATAATCCAGCAGCAGTATACTGATACAAAGAAACAATATTAAATTAAATAGTAATAAAAATGAAAAGAATTAAAATAAAATTAATGTTCGCATTTACTCCCCCGGGTGGAATTGAAGAGTTGCATAGTGTGGGGGAGGAACGATCTCCTCAGTCTGTCAGTGGAACAGGACAGTGACAAAAGTCTGTCACTGAAGATACTCCTCTGCCTGGAGATGATCCTGTTAAGTGGATGCAATGGATTCTTCATGATTAACAGGAGTTTGCTTAGTGCCCATCGCTCTGCCACAGATGTTAAACTGTCCAACTTTAATCCTACAATGGAGCCTGCCTTCTTAACAAGTTTGTCCAGGCGTGAGGCGTCTTTCATCTTTATGCTGCCACCCCAGCACACCACCGCGTAGAATAGGGCACTCGCCACAACCGTCTGGTAGAACATCTGCAGCATCTTACTGCAGATGTTGAAGGATGCCAACCTTCTCAGAAAGTATATTCTGCTCTGAGCTTTCTTACATAAAGCATCAGTATTGGCAGTCCAGTCCAATTTGTCATCCAGCTGTACTCCCAGGTATTTATAGGTCTGCACCCTCTGCACACATTCACCTCTGATGATCACAGGGTCCATGAGGGGCCTGGGCCTCCTAAAATCCACCACCAGCTCCTTGGTCTTGCTGGTGTTAAGGTGTAAGTGGTTTAAGAGCTGTTAAAAAAAAAAAAAACGTGCTAACAGATGTACATATTAATACTGAAGTGGACAGCTGAGGAAGAACCACTAACTGGATTATAATAAGTGTTATGTAAGAAATTGAATAAGAAGTACACCCTAATACGTATAATGTTAATGTCTTTATTATATTGTACATTAATGACATGTTCTGATATTTTTCACATACCTGTAAGGAAGACAAAATTTTTGTGTTATGGTGAATATTTCAGGTAGGGAATTTAAGATGGTAAAGTAGTTCTTCTTACTAATCATGGCACTGGATTTTGCATAATAAATATAGATTTATTGTCATTTGATTTTGTGAAAAGATCACAGTGAAATTCTGCATTTGCAATGCTAAAAAAACATGCAATACGTCACCACACTCCACTCTCACAATGATTACTGAGCAGAACTACCTTGCTTTGAAACGTTTGTCTTCTTTATCCAAAAAAAAAAAAAATCTCAGAATACATGTAATGAATCCATCCGGTCAGAAATGAAGGTATTGTGGTGAAATTGAAAGTTTAGGTCAGAGCCCTGTGGTCATTGTAACCTTCAAATGTGCGCTCCTGGGGTCATTTCTGAATCTTTCCACTGCCTGTGCAATGCCCAAGCACTCCTTCTCAGCCATGGCACATGCAAGGAAGAATTTAACTGTACTCTGTGCATGTGACATTGATAATTCTATAAAACAATCTATTTATTATTTATTTATCAGTTGCAAAAAAAAAGTATTTTTGAAATTGTGTCAAGTGAAATGAGAAAATTTGGTTTTGAAATGATTAGTGCTTTAAAATGAAATGTTAATTACCTTAAACTGAATGTTTATTGCATTTACATTTGTCTAAGATCAGCTGGAATTATTTTAAACCTATTTCTCTACTGTCATTCTCTTGGACCTAATGTGTATGTATGTGATTTTTTTTAACTCTTAATTATCAATGATTATTAGATTTTCCCTCATGATATAATTTCACTCCCATACAGGCCACACAGAACAGAGCATTTTCTTTTAGAATAAAGATAGCACATTTCAAGGCTTCCTGGTGGGCAGATGGGAAGATTCACATAATTGACCAGGGCAAGAGAAGAGGCAGAAGCCATAGTTTAGATGTCAGATGTCACAAACTACACATTAATGAACATTGTGTGAAGAAGCAAAAAATGAAATAATGCTGGGAGGACAAATATCTTTCTGTCATTCATTTATTCAAGTATTTATCTTGCAAACAGAGATATTTCAGTAATGAGTCCTGAGATGCTGGTGCCTTTCCAGATAGGTTTAGGTGCAGGTTCAATACATCTCGGACAGATTGCTGGTCTATCACCATTCACACTCACTTGCACACACAGATATTTACAGCTACAATGAAAGAATGACTTAAATTTGACAAAAAAAGATGTTAAATAGAATAATCATTCAACTGAAAAAAGCTATACCTCAGTTTCACAATTTTTGTGCAAACATTATGAATACTGATATTTATAGTAACATAATTTAATGCACACTTTGAGCATAGATTTGTGCCACATACTGACTATAGATAAATTCCATGATTTATTTGAAGAAAACTAACTAAAGAATGACATCTTGGTACTGTACACAAGCAGGAGGTGAGACATGAAGAATATTAGTATTTATCTAAGACAAGTCAATCAGATGGTTCAGTTGCTGCTTGAACTGCTCTCCCTATGCAGGAGCTTCTGAGTGGCCCTTACTATCTCTCTGTTGACCACTTCCAAACCCACTGATCTAGTTTGTGTCACTGGGAGTCAATATCAGTAGTGGCAGTTCTGGACAAAAGACCATCACAGAACACACTAAATCACACTTGGCCAGTTTAAAGTTGAGTTTTAACCTAGAAATTATGGTAATTACTTTAAATTTTACTTTACATGTTCCCCTTTTCACAAACAACCCCTCATGAAAGGTGTGTGTGATGTTCTGAAACTTAACATCTCCATTATAGAGGACATGGACACTCCTCTGAAAAATGCTGAAAGAATACCTTCACATTGCTCCCTTGCGACTGCTTTGTCGGGCGGTGCTTTGCATACTTTAAAGCCCGAACAGCACCTATTGATTTTTGATTGTTTGCTTTTCACTCTCTGTCTCTCTCACTCTTTCTCTGACATTCGCTGCTCCTGACGTGCACTCCTTTGAAGAGGAAGATATGTTTGCATCCTCTCTGTCTTGTCATGGAGCACAGTTTAAACTTTTGAATAAAAGAGACAAATGTTTGTTTGCAGTGTTTTAAAGTCCCTGTCTCTACAACCTCCTGTGTTTCTGTGCAAATCTGTGACAATATAAAAATAACAATATAAACGTATGGTTTTTACTTTGTGGATTTTTACCTTTCGCGGGGGGTTCTGGAATGCAACCCCCGCAATCAAGGAGGGAGAACTGTAGTATACAGAAGCAATCAGCAAGGCTTACAGGATGTTCAGTTATATATCATGATGTGTGGAGTAGAAAGTCAAGAAAAGTTATGCTTAAATTATATGATGCACAAGTGAGGTCACACCTGGAATACAGTGTGCAGTTTTATTAGTACATTAGTACTAGGGTGTTGTACTGTGTTAGCCATTATGGATGTAGTGAGAAGTCAAGCAAAATGACACCTTTTATTAGCTAGCTAAAAAAATTACAATATACAAGCATTGGAGGCATCTCAGACCCCTTCTTCAGGCATATTGTAATCTTTTTAGTTAGCCAATAAAAGGTGTCATTTTGCTTGAAGTCTCCACATTACAAAAAAAGACATAGCAGAACCTGAGAAGAGCAGCTAGGCTCATTCAGAGACTAACAGGTATGAACTAAACCTTTTTAAACAAATGGTACTAAGAGGGGCATAATTGAACTTTTTAAAATAATAAAAGGAATTAGTCCAGTAGATTCCAGTTGTTACTATAAAATAATCTCTACAGCATGAATACAAGGAAATGTTTGGAAAGTTTTTAAGGGCTGATTTCACACAGATGTTAAAAAATGTTCTTCAAGCAAAGAACCAGAGACACATGGAATATACTGTCAAGTAGTATGGTTAAGAGTAGGACTTTAAGCACCTTGCAGTCCTGACTTGATGTTATTTTAGACAATCTAGCTGAAAAGGATGTTTGAACTTGTTGGGTCTGTTCTCATTATAATTTTACATTCTAACATCATGGGAATGCACTGCGACTGCCCCTTACTCACTAAGAAATCAGTGACTGAAAATCGCTAGAAAAATCATGAAAAATTGTGCAAACCTTAGTTTTAAAGATGTACTGTATTTGTAAAATTGTGCTCTTATTGAACTATAGTATATAATTAACAAACATTTGCTTCAACAGCAAGGAAGCAATTTCTGATCTCAAAAGAGAAAACATAATTTTGTGGACAGACTTTATTTCTTATTCTTTATTGTTTCGCTTTCTGCTGGATTTGTAAAGTGCCTTTTTGATAGTGTTTTCTATAGGACAGGATTTGCTGGACAGTGTTGGGCAGTGCTTATTTTGTGCCATATAATAGTATGCAATGGCATACCATCTGTCAAAGGATGGCATCCATCATCTAACCCGACTATCCAATTCAGGCTTACTTGAAGTCAGTGCCCATCCTAACAGCATGGTGAACAAGACAGGTGCCAGATGTGGATGGGGCTTCTTTGCATAGAAAGGCACACTTATGCACAAAACCAAAACCCACACTCATTCAATCAGGGCCAAGTTGTCATCATCACTTAACCTGAACTGTATGCCCTTGGGATCACTGGAGAAAAGAAGAAACACCTACACAGATATTGAGAGAAAACTTTAAACTCCACACAGACAGCAGTTAGGCCACCCATTACTTTCTAAAAAAAATCTTCCTTTACAATATATATAAATATTATACAACTAATAAGGTTAATTTTTCTAAAATTATGCTTTTTTATAATTATAAAGTATAAAATGTATTATCTATCTATCTATCTATCTATCTATCTATCTATCTATCTATCTATCTATCTATCTATCTATCTATCTATCATTAGTTACTCCTTTATCTATACATAAATAGATGTAAAAATCTATTTATAAAAACAAAAATCATTTGTTTTTAAATGTTCCTTGCTTGTCTGTGTAAAGGTGCATTTGTATTTTTGTATTTGAATGTTCATTATGTGTCATATCGCTTAGTGTGTAATTAGAAAAAGATTTCTTGAAAAACAAGAAACTGATTCCAACTATCAAATGAAAGATCCAAATTGTTAAGAATAGTTTTTGTGGATTGATTTTATTTCTGGCTCTTTATTGTTTTGCAGTCCACTTCACACTTTCTGTCTGTACATTGTGCTCGTCCTACAATAGATTCATTTGTGGCTATTTTTCTATTGGAGTCTCACCTAGGTCAGACACTCGGTAACTTGACAAAGAATATTGATAAGTTCACAATCCTTTGCCTTGTTGCTTTATTCTCCATTGCTGTGTCCACAAGAGGGCGAATTAATCACAATACTAACAAATAAAAGCAGTGTTTGAGGGGGGGTTTATGTGGGGGGTGGGAGAAACAGAACCCCTCAGGGTATAAGTGCTATTGACAAGGAAGAGTGATTCTTTAGTCATCTTAGGACAGCTCTCCGAACTCGGTGTCTATGAAGCATGCACCATTGAGCCCCTGTAATTATCTCCTCTGTTTGTGACAGGCAGGGGCTAATCAGTCTCATAGGGAATTCCTCAGCAGATTGTGAAGAACAGAGTGTGTCCTTCACATTTTTATCAAAGCTGTTTTGTAAGAACTGGCATACAGAAGGTGAATGCTGTGTTTTCGTCATTTGAGCTAAGATTTACTTTATACGGAAAAACAATGAGGATTTTGACCAAATAAACAATTGCAGCTCTTGAGTGATAAAGTACTTCATTACTTCACATGTTATAATCCAGCTTTAAGTGGAAAGGGAAACCTTGTCTGAAGACATAAAGAGTCAAACTAATTGAGGCTTTTGCCTTTAATCCTATCAGCAGACTCCCTAATGGATCACAATTTATTAGTTAGTGAAGCAGCATGGGAATGGTACAATTCAGCTTGTCTGAATAAGAAATCTAAGTTAACAACACAGTTTGACTTTCTAAAAATTCACATTTTTGCAGACTGGATCCATATATTATGCATGCAATTTTCTTCTTAAAAAAATCACTTCTTGACAATTTGTACAGAACTTCTGATGACTCTTTATGAAGCCATCTGCAGTTTCAGGACGAACACATGCAATTCTCTAGTACAACAAGTGCATCCTTCCTTAAACAAAATAGCATTGGACATTAATTCTGCAATTATCCAAAAAAAAAAAACTTTGGAAAAATCATTTTAATGTTAAAAGTTAAGTAAAATTGTTGCCTAGAATAGTGTAGATTTTTAACATTTGTGAGTTTAACAGTAGTGTTAACACTAAAATGTGTTTATTTTCTTTAAACATTTTCTTGGTTAGACTTTTAAAAACATAGGATTCATTTAAAAAGTACTTTTGTATTACGAAGATTTAGTACGTCCATACTGTATGTGGGATTAATATTCTATCACCTTTAAACCCAAATTCAGGGTTCTTTTCTGAAACTGGAGGGCTTGCTATCTGCAGGTAAAGGACGAACAAGCTTCTCAACATGAAGGAACTCAAGTACCTGAGAGACATCTTCATGAGTAAGGGTAGAAGTGATAGTGATATTAACCAATGAATTGGTGCAGTGGCATTAGTTTTACAAACATAGTGCTGCATCATGCTTATAAACATTGTGTAGTCATGAAAAAATAAGATTAAAAGTGTAAGGGACAAAAAAGAGGTTCTTCAGCATTTAATGAGACTTACCATACTAAAGTATGTTGAAGAGCTCCACCCTATAAGAGGACCTTGGAATAGAACTGGTGTTCCTTTGGATCAGGGTTCCCTTGAAACCTTATTTCAGAGGTGTACCACTCAGGGGCAGACCATGGAGGAATTACATTTCTTGTCTGTTATAGAAGTGTTTTGGTTTACCTCAGGACAGTGGCATAGTTAGAGTTTGTGCTGCTCGGGGCAGGGCTTCAATTTGCCGCCCTCCAACATATCTAAATATGTTAACCTATTTAAATAGAAAATTAAAATGACGTATAGAGAAAAACTAAGATACATTTTGCATAGATTTATTCATACATAGAGAAACATCAATAATTTTTCACATATAATTATTTATAAGCATCAACTAGACAAGAATATAATATAGACGCACCGATAAGCTGTGTTCTAATTATTAGTTTAATATAATTACGCTGCGAAAGCCAGAACCAGTGTAGTGTACATATGATAGGTGGGGATGTTTTCTGCGCAGAGCAAGAAAGCATTCAGATTGATAACAAAACAAAATTATTAATTGTAAATTAGTTGTTTATCTACTTAGAAATTATTATTGGTGTAATGTTTATGTTTATTTTTGTTACTGCCTCTGTTACACATATGTGACTAGGAGTGAGCTGAGTGGAACAAGTGGAGGTAATTACTCGCCAGGCCAGGGGGTGGCGGGGTGCACTAAACCTACCTCTGCAGGCCAAATATAGGAAAACCTGCCTGCTTCAACATCACTTCCGGTTCTGGTGCACAGACTGACATCACTTCTGGTTCCGGCCAGATGACATCACTTCCGCCTTTCGGCTTATAAAGCTGCCATATCTTCTCAACTATTTAGTTTAGTTTAGGACTCAAAACAGTGCACATGAGTGCTATTTCAAAACCCTTCTGCAGCCACAGACAAGATATACAGTAGGTGGCTGCACCAAACCTTTTTGTGTGTGTCAAGTTCAACTGCTGTGTCTGATGCCGTCACAGGACAGTCTGAAAATTATTTTTGAAGCATTTGTGGATAAAAATAAGAGAATTTAATTTTTTTCATGCATGAGTGATATTTTTCCGGAACCTGCTGCTTACGTACGAATTGTACTGAGCCTTTTGGCCAATAATGCCGCCCCCTAAAATGTGCCGCCCGGGGCGGAACCACACCCTCCGACCACCCCTAGCTATGCCACTATCTCGGGAAAAGAACAACAAAAATATCAACGGTGGTAAGGTGCTTTTGTCTGACTAGTTTAACATAATAAGTTTTAACATTCAACAGACATAAACAGGTAAAAAGAAATGAGTATGTTAATAAACATTTCCAAAAACCCTATCATTATTGATGAGTATTTTGAAATAACATTAATCAAGAAAGCTGATAAACTGAACCTTTCTATATATTGTAAGTTTTGGAGTAATGTTGGAGAGTGTGTAAGTGTTTGAACTAGATCATTGGATACCTTTGGTTCAGTTACTGATTCCTGCAGGTTTGACAAGAAGGGTCATTTCTGAACAACCCCCAAGATGGGCAATATTGAAAAAGACCGACCATATCAATGCCATAGCATCTCATCCTTGAAACCAGACATCAGGGTGATGTTTAGTGGGAGACAGATGGGCTCTCTCCTGCAATTTTTGTAAGGTGTTGAGTTGGAAGACTACATGCCTGAAGCTGAAGGGTTTGAGAGACTGAATCTTAAAATTGGATACTAAATTTAGAAACAGGAGATGTTTGAAGATTGGCTGGTGTGTGACATGGAAAAAGGCCGTAAAACAGTTTCCTAAAAACTAATAATTTCATCATTATGGGTTTTTTAGGTGGTGTGACTACTTATAAGAACATTGTGATTTTCAATGTCTTTTGCATATTCTTACAACCATTTTTATTAGGTAGATTAAGAGCTCAAATGAGCTGTGTGTAGTGACTAGACCAGTGCTTCCCAAACCCGGTCCTGGGGGCACACTGTGGCTGAAGGTTTTTGTTCCAACCAGATTCCTAATCATTGACAACACTTGATAGCACTCATCTCATTTAATTAGATGGTATTTTTTTCTCTTATTCTACATTCAGAAACGCACAGCAGCATGATTTTTACATTCATAAGACATTTAGAAATATTTCTGCTTTTGCTATAGATTTAAATGCTTAATTCTCTTTTGTTGATTTCATTATATTTTGCCCTTTCTCTGGGCGGTTTTCCTCCTTTGTTCTCTTCATTTTTTGTAAAACTAGTTTCTAGGCAAATTAAGCTCTGTACTAGATCATATAACTGGAGAAATTGTAGAAACATCAGGCAAAAATAGTGTGCCTCTACTAATTGTGATGGCTAAGGAGACCCTGGAGAGCCAAATGTATACCGGGATCTGGTGGACATATCAGTGATAAACTGTTTCCTTTGCATCCTGAATTGAGTTGTAAATATTGAGTTTAACTAGTGAAAACTCTAACAGATAAGGAAAAACTCAAACTGTAAAAGCAGACCTACCTCACAGCATTGAATGATTGGTGTCCTTATTGACATACTGTAGGAAACACTGGGAAACCTACAGTCCAAGGAAAACATTGGATATGAACTGGATTCATAAAGACTGTAACCTTCAGGACAAGCCTTTTTAGTACCTCAGAAAGAGGAGATATCCATGCTCAGCGCAATGATAATTCATAGATAATTTACTATCACCAGAAGATGGAAGAAAAACCTTGAAAAATGTGTTAACCAAGCGCAAATGTCATTACTTTAGGAGACAGCCAATGCAATCTCAAGAGGAGATGATTTAACTCCATTGTAAACGACCATGTTTTTCAATGAGCTCACAAAGTAGCATTGGAGGACCTCAGAAATAGAATACTGGGGTCATACCACAAATGGCATAATGCAGAAAGAAAAGGAACAGTCATGGATGCCTGGTCCTTTAACTGAAAATTTAAGGTAAGGCATACAAAGTATCTAGAGGCCATCATTCATAAGTATGGATAACATGGACTGCCACTCTTTGTACACTTACTGCAACAGCAAATGGAAGTTAGGCCCATACATTGAAGACTAATGGTTTGTTACGGTTCACCAACAAAAGCGCGATAGACGTATGCGCCCGACAAAACCGCGACTGACAAATGAGCCACAACAAAATCGCGAGAGAGGCCAAGAGAGCGGGTCGCCCTTGCTGCAATTCTTCCTACACATGCAGGGCGTGATCTTAAGGACTATCTGTGTGCCGTGCTGATGGCATGCCATGTCTCATAATATTGACTTCTAAAATAAACATTATTATATATGCTTTAAACTAGTAATTCATATTTAAGGAAACTTGCGATTTTGTCGGCACAATTTTGACGGCATGTTTTAATCGGCGCTATTTTGTTGACGCACATATGTCTATCGCACAAATGTCGGGTCACAGTATGTTACTTTGTTAATTGTATTGACTTCTCATTTACACACTGAAAAAAGGATAATTGTTGATAATATATTCTGACTCTTCTTTAGTTACAAGGTGGGTCATTGTATATTGAAAATTTTGTTAAAGTTCTGCTATCAAAACAGATGTCCCCGTGCACTACTTTGCCCATGGGCCTATGATGGTGGTAAGATGGCCTTGCTTGTAGGCTCCTAAACTGTAGTGTTGCTCAACAGAATCACACTAATCTTTGGAGTTGCAGTCTGTTTGGATGTGGGTTCCCTAATGAATCCAGACTTCTGGTGTAGTTGTTCCTTCAATAACCCATGAGGAGGAAGGGAGGACTTTTGAGGTCAATCTTGAAGTGATGTCACAACTCATCCTGGGACTCATCCTCTGCTCTGTGGGTGAGAAATAAGAAGGCATTAGCAAAAGCATTTCCTCAGGCAGTTGTATAGGTGGGATTACCTTATCAGAGCCCTGTTGATGTTCCCTATGTGCATTGGGACACTGCCTTGATTTTCATTATTTATGTAACCAAGTGATCATGCTGTCACACTTGTGTCATCCCAAGACATTGGTATAAATATGCCAAAATTTCTATTTTCAAGTTATTCCTTAATGGCTGCGGAAACTCCTTCTCGTTAGTACTAGTTAGCTTTATGTTATAGTGGGCCCTTGTGTTAGGTTTTGGCATTCTGGTTTTGTCCTCTTTTTAGTATTTTTGAGATTGACTTTGGTTTTGTCCTTTTTGATCATGTTGCTCAGTCCATTTTAACGTTTGCTAGCCTTTTCATTATGATTGTTTGCATTCTAGTCAATGTCTGTTTTTTTCTCACTCACAGTAATCCTTGACACCCTGCATTGTCTTAATAATTTCTGATTGAAAGCCTTTGATATTATGATGAGGTAGTCCTCTTTATATCTTGTGCCTCTGTCCTTCAAAAGCATCATGATCTAATGTTGCCATAGCGATTTATTATATAAGGCAACTATTATATTTAAATTCTCTGTGTGTACAACTATTTTTTAAATATCCCATGAGGCTGCTGTATTAAGACATGAGTTGTACTTGTTAACTTGGTAGTTAGTATGAGGTAATCTAATAAAGAAGAAAGAGTTGGTTGGTACTTCCTTTTGTCAACTGCATTATTGAAGTATTGTAGTGGTATCCTTTTCCTGCTGAATTTTATGGTTCCCATGACTTACCAGCTCTGTTAAACTCTGGTATGTTTTCTCATTAATGATAGATAGATAGATAGATAGATAGATAGATAGATAGATAGATAGATAGATAGATAGAACTTTATTTCCCTCAAGCCGGAAATGTAGCTTTCACAGAAGTTCAATAAATAAATAAATATTATAACAATCAACACCAACAACCATGCTCAAAAAACACACCAGAATTTCTAAAAAGAAATAATACTTTTGACCTGTCTAAAGATATAAAAAGCAAAAGCAAAGTGTATTGCTATAGGTATGAAGCAGCCCCATTAGTGTTTCTTGACACACTTCTTCAGAATAATTTGTTAGCCAAAAGCACTCAATGCTAATGTGTTGGATAGACCATATATAGCATTGTTCATAAGTTTTGTCTTCATTCACTTCTTTTTCTATAGCCCCCAGTTATCAATTTGTAAACCTGCAAAAAATGAACGTATGAAATATATACATGAAAGTGGTCATAATCTTGGTAAGAGCCTTCAACCAATGTAATTTGAAAAATTGTTACTCAAAAGCTTGCCCATTAAACTCTGCTGCATGTTCTTACATCAGGAAGCATTACGATACCACCATATACCAACAACCTATTTGCACAAAAAAGCTAAATATCAAAATATCTGCAGTATGATTGTACTGGCCAGATGATGTTACCAACGAAAAACTTTGACAAGACCATTTGTACATTCTTCACTGACCTTAAGTAATGTAAATAGCTGGTTATGTCCAATATCAAATAACGCATGGCTGAGTTTCTACCGGGATCATCTAGTTATATCAAATTATAAAAGTTGGAAAAGTAATATGTATGACTAGCAAAAACAAGAATTAAACAACTCTATTAGGCCAGAAAAAGGAATTCTCAGAAAAACTATATATATATATATATATACTCAGCAAAAAAAGAAACGCCCTCTGACTTTCAACTGTTTTTACTTTCAGTAAACTTAATGTGTAAATATTTGTATGAACACTAAAAGAGTCAACACCATAAGACATAAACTAAAAATGTTTCACAATGTGTCCCTGAATGAAGGGAGGCTCAAAATCAAAAGTACCAGTCAGTATCTGGTGTGGCCACCAGCTGCTTGAAGTACTGCAGTGCATCTCCTCCTCATGGACTGGACCAGATTTGTCAGTTCTTGCTGTGAGATGTTACCCCACTCTTCCACCAAGGCACCTGCAAGTTCCTGGACATTTCTGGGGGGAACGGCCCTAGCCCTCACCCTGCGATCCAACAGGTCCCAGACGTGCTCAATGGGATTGAGATCCGGGCTCTTCCACTGCGAGGATGATCAGCTGTCCTTCCTGTCTCCCTGTAGCGCTGTCTTAGGCGTCTCACAGTGCGGACATGTCAATTTATTGCCCTAGCCACATCAGCAGTCCTCATGCCTCCCTGCAGCATGCCTAATGCACGTTCACGCAGATGAGCAGGGACCCTGGGCATCTTTCTTTGGGTGTTTTTCACAGTCGGTAGACAAGTCACTTTAGTGTCCTGCGTTGTTAGAACTGTGACCTTAAATGCCTACTTTCTGTAAGCTGTTAAGGTCTTAACGACCATTCCACAGGTGCATGTTAATTAATTAATTATTTTTTTAATTGAACATTCGTGGAAAACATTGTTTAAACCCTTTACAATGAAGATCTGTAAAGTTATTTGCATTTTTAAACATTATTGTTGAAATACACAGTCCTGAAAAAGGGACGTTTCTTTTCTTGCTGAGTATATATATATACAGTGGTGTGAAAAAGTTTTTGCCCCCTTCCTGATTTCTTATTCTTTTGCATGTTTATCACACAAAATGTTTCTGATCATCAACCACATTTAACCATTAGTCAAATATAACACAAGTAAACACAAAATGCAGTTTTTAAATGATGGTTTTTATTATTTAGGGAGAAAAAAAATCCAAACCTACATGGCCCTGTGTGAAAATGTAATTGCCCCTTGTTAAAAATAACCTAACTGTGGTGTATCACACCTGAGTTCCAATTTCCGTAGCCACCCCCAGGCCTGATTACTGCCACACCTGTTTCAATCAAGAAATCACTTAAATAGGAGCTGCCTGACACAGAGAAGTAGACCAAAAGCACCTCAAAAGCTAGACATCATGCCAAGATCCAAAGAAATTCAGGAACAAATGAGAACAGAAGTAATTGAGATCTGTCAGTCTGGTAAAGGTTATAAAGCCATTTCTAAAGCTTTGGGACTCCAGCGAACCACAGTGAGAGCCATTATCCACAAATGGCAAAAACATGGAACAGTGGTGAACCTTCCCAGGAGTGGCCGGCCGACCAAAATTACCCCAAGAGGGCAGAGACGACTCATCCGAGAGGTCACAAAAGACCCCAGGACAACGTCTAAAGAACTGCAGGCCTCACTTGCCTCAATTAAGGTCAGTGTTCACGACTCCACCATAAGAAAGAGACTGGGCAAAACGGCCTGCATGGCAGATTTCCAAGACGCAAACCACTGTTAAGCAAAAGAACATTAGGGCTCGTCTCAATTTTGCTAAGAAACATCTCAATGATTGCCAAGACTTTTGGGAAAATACATTGTGGACTGATGAGACAAAAGTTGAACTTTTTGGAAGGCAAATGTCCCGTTACATCTGGCGTAAAAGGAACACAGCATTTCAGAAAAGAACATCATACCAACAGTAAAATATGGTGGTGGTAGTGTGATGGTCTGGGGTTGTTTTGCTGCTTCAGGACCTGGAAGGCTTGCTGTGATAGATGGAACCATGAATTCTACTGTCTACCAAAAAATCCTGAAGGAGAATGTCCGGCCATCTGTTCGTCAACTCAAGCTGAAGCGATCTTGGGTGCTGCAACAGGACAATGACCCAAAACACACCAGCAAATCCACCTCTGAATGGCTGAAGAAAAACAAAATGAAGACTTTGGAGTGGCCTAGTCAAAGTCCTGACCTGAATCCAATTGAGATGCTATGGCATGACCTTAAAAAGGAGGTTCATGCTAGAAAACCCTCAAATAAAGCTGAATTACAACAATTCTGCAAAGATGAGTGGGCCAAAATTCCTCTAGAGCGCTGTAAAAGACTCATTGCAAGTTATCGCAAACGCTTGATTGCAGTTATTGCTGCTAAGGGTGGCCCAACCAGTTATTAGGTTCAGGGGCAATTACTTTTTCACACAGGGCCATGTAGGTTTGGATTTTTTTCTCCCTAAATAATAAAACCATCATTTAAAAACTGCATTTTGTGTTTACTTGTGTTATATTTGACTAATGGTTAAATGTGTTTGATGATCAGAAACATTTTGTGTGACAAACGTGCAAAAGAATAAGAAATCAGGAAGGGGGCAAATACTTTTTCACACCACTGTATATCCATCCATCCATCCATTTTCTAACCCGCTGAATCCGAAGACAGGGTCACGGGGGTCCGCTGGAGCCAATCACAGGGCACAAGGCAGGAACCAATCCTGGGCAGGGTGCCAACCCACCGCAGACTGTATATATATATATATATATATATATATATATATATATATATATATACTGTACATATATATATATATATATATATACATATATACACACACATTTATGATCGGATGCGGGCAGTGATTCACAGTTCCTACAGCACAACTATCTCCTACGAAAACTAATGTGTGATGCTTTAATGGCTAATGAATGAGTAACTTTAAAGTCTGACAGATGGTGCTGCATTATCAAAACCCTGACGAGAAGGTTCAAAAACAGTTTTACCCTCAAGCTGAACGTGTCATGCACAGCTGGGGCACTCTGATTGTAAAACTGATGTCAATTAAAATTGGGTCTGTCAGCTATCATACTTGTTGCATTACATTTTTCTCATTTGTGTACCTTGCACTATTTTCTATTGCTTTGTTTTTTTAGCACTTTAAACAACCATAAACTCCCTTGAAATCCATCTCACTGTATTTGTTTTCGTTTGACAAAACACATGCACCTAAAAAAAAATCATGTTTAATGGTTACATATGATACTCTGCATGGTCAATATCTGCATGGGTTTTCAGCACACAGTCTTTTGTCCTGCCCTCATCCTAAATACTGTATGTGTATATTAAGTTAATTATTGACTTAACTAGTATGAATGCATAAGTTTGCCCTCTGGTAGACTGATATCCTCTGTAGATTTGTTTTCTCCCTTGTGTCTCACACTTCCGAAATAGTTCCTGGCAAAAATGATAAAATAATGAAAAGAGAAGAATTAAAAGATGGTGGATGAATGTTTACAAATAAGAAATAAAACCTGAAGTTGGACTATAGAGAGAATACCTGTATTTTGCAGGGGCCACACACTCCCTAAAAGCTAGATTCTTTTATTACATTCCTAATGCTCATCCGAAACATCCACACACAGCTCATAAGAAGCAACAGGACAAAAACACCTGAATATTAGAAAAAATGACACCTTAGTTTTAAATGCTTGTTTAGCTTGGCTTAGAACATAAAAGCAGATTTATGGACAAGAAGCATTTTATTATCATTATTGTCACAATAATTCAATCATAATGGGAACAATGGCCAAATTCTTGCCTATTATAGAGTTTCTCTTCCTAGACAACTTCACATGGAGAAAAGGTCAAGAAATTGGATGGCATGATGACTTCCACCAAGTCAACATTCTGATGTTGACTTATAAAGCAGCAAGATATAGCAATCTTATTCAAATATTATTTTCAGATTTTCCCTAAAAGTTATAGAAAGTAGAGATTGTATATCCCTTTAGCACGTCCTGGTGGCTTCCATTATAACCCAGCAGGGCTGCTCCCCGGGACTACAAGACCAAGCATGCCCAGTGGGTGTCCAAGTGGGAATCCAAAACCTTGGAGGATGCAACCTAGCATGCTGGGGAAGAAAATGTCATGAATACATTATCTTCCCCAGTTCTTTCATGCTATTGGCATCCCTGCCATGTAAGGATCCCAGTTCTGCTCTGGGCTGGATGCCAGTCCCAGTATTCATTGGCTTTGCTGATGTAACAACTGTTTGCAACAAGAAAGAAACTTTTCCACCTGACTCCTACACTCTGTCTCATCCCCTTTATCAATACCCCCTACAAATGCAGATTCATCTGAGAATTTCTGCAGGTGACATGACCTGGTGTTATATTCATAGTTTGAGGTGCACAGAGTAAAAAGAAAAGGGGTTCCATGTGGTGCTCCAGTGTTGCATCCATATCATAAACACAATCCTTGAGTCTAATCAACTGTGGTCTACCAACAGATAGCACACTATCCAGGACACCACAGGCTCATCCACCTGCATATCTATGAGTTCACTCCTTAACAGGTATGGTAGGATGGTATTGGAGGTGCTGGAGAAATCAAAAAACAGTGGGCCCAGGTGGTCCAGTACAAGAGTCTCTCAAAGGTCTTCATGATGTGAGATGTAAGTGCCAGTGGTCTGTAGTCATTAAGTGAAGTGGCATTAGCTTTGTCCACAACCCTATGTAATTTTGATTGCACTCTGCTTTTTCTGTGAGTATTGCTTGTATTTCCATTTGAGCACTCATTGGCAGTCAACTCTTCCTTTAACAGAAATAATCAGATATTTGATTTTTTCATGGCTAATCTCCAAGACCTTGGGAATGTTACACTACAAAACTCATGGTCATAGATGTATGGACTATTCACAACTTGTTAAAATTACATAAATGAAGACTACAAATGGATGTATGGACTATTCACAACTTGTTAAAATTATGTAAATGAAGACTACAAATGGATATTGCTGTAAACGTTCTGTAGTATGACACTGGGGACTCCTGTGAATCAAACGTGAACATCAGAGTGTATTCAAATTTG
Source organism: Polypterus senegalus (assembly GCF_016835505.1). Classification (NCBI taxonomy): domain Eukaryota; kingdom Metazoa; phylum Chordata; class Cladistia; order Polypteriformes; family Polypteridae; genus Polypterus; species Polypterus senegalus. Next base: position 238,530,745 of record NC_053155.1, read on the forward strand.
TGAATTGAGCATGATCATTAGAGCTGCCCCTATATGACCCACTACCATTATAAGCAATAGCACCTAGCAACCCACTGGCAGTATCCTGTGACCAACTTTTGGGTCTCAACCAGTGGTTGAGCAGCACTGATGTAAAGTTAATTATGTATATTGTCACACACATGTGCATGGGAAACGGTAAGTGTTTCTCCACCGATCTAAGGGTTGGCACTGTCCTCTGATGCTTATCTCTTTTCTCCCTCTGTAGACCAACAGAAGAGCCTACCTCCTAATGACACAATTTGCACACCACAAGAAGAAGTTCCATCCTGATTAAGTAATTTCTGGTTCTGGTCCCAAGATCCCTCCTCTTCCTATTTCTCAATTATATATATATCTGCAATGTTTTCTAAACTAGGCAGTTTTATTTTGTACTCTAGTCACTAAAGACCACAATTCTTCAAGTACACAGGGACAGTTTCCCAAAACCTTTATGATTGCTTCTGTCTCTCATTTATAATGTTTTAGCATTTTGTTCTGCAGTATATATCTTGTCTTCTATATATGGAACATGTTGCTCTCCAGTCATCACAGCTGTGGGACCACTGCCATCTTTATACAGTATAAGGTAGGATTGTATAAGATGTTAGTGTTGGGACATTATGGCTTGTGCTTCTGTTTCTTTGGTTCCTTTATTTGATCTTTGATTATCTTAGTGCTTTTCTTTATAATTTTCTGGGTATGAACTTTGTCTCTGTTTAATGTATTTAGTTTTTTGGATTTCAGATTTTTTAATGTTTTGGGTTTGCCTTATTTACTCAAATTCCTGTTTGACTAAGTTTTTTCCTGTTGTTATTTTTCCATTTTGTTAGTAAACTATTTAAAATACAAAGGAGCATTGTATTTGTTATTTGGGACCAGGGGTTTAGTGTGTTTATCCCCAATAAATAATCTCCAGATGAATTTATGTTGATAGGCTGTATTTGGGACCTTTGCAGCCTAGGTTTTGGGGATGCTTGGGTCTTGAGAATCATAACAGTGCACTGTAGCCAACTTGATGTAAAAGTCACACCACCATTGATAACAAAATATCAATCATACCACCTCAAAGGACACAAACCACTAGCCAGAAATGTAAACATTTTATATCAGATCAGTTACTAATGAACTAGTTTAACTCAATTCAGGATTTCAGGTGGATGGAGTGTATCCTAGTGGCATGGGACAATGGGCAGCAACATTTCAGGATCCAGTCATGCATACATCCATACGTCTTTGGCGTTGTGACAGATAGGGGGCGCTGTCGTCCCCTTGAACCCTCAGACCAGACACCAGATAAATGTCCAATTATTATTTATTTTATAATAATAATGTGTACCAAGCACCCTCCACTCCACAATACTCATAAATATACAATACACAATAACCAATACTCAATCCTCCTACTCCCAGATGCGTTGCCACCCTTCCTCCCGACACAGCTCATCCGTCTGGGATCTCCTACAGTCTCTTATATTCCTTGACCCGGAAGTGCTTCTGAACCCTCAATCCATGTGACTATCCAGCACTTCTGGGTCAGGTGAAAACTCCTTTTCTTTCTCAGCCTGGAAGCACTTTATTTCTTCCAACCATGTGACTGGGATGTACTTCCGGGCTGTATGGAAAATAAACATCTCTGTGCCTCCCTGCAGTGTCCCCTGGAAAAAAAGCAGAATACTTAAGGAAAAACCCAGGCATATATAGGGAGAATGTACAGATTCCACCTAAATAGCAACTGGATGTGCTGGGTGTTGAATCCATGAGGCAGCAATACTAAGAATCAGCATCACTGACTATGATTTGTAGGAGGTGCTGGGCTTGTTGATCTTTGTCTTAGAGCTGCAGTTTCACTTGAATCAATCTTTTGCAGATTGCATCAACTTAGCCTGTACAATGACAAGACATATATTTGAATAAAGATGATGTGATAGGTAAACATAGGGCACCACAAGCAGTTGATGGCAAAACATGGTCCATTTGGTCATTGATTTTCTGATGTTCCTGGTAAGGTTGTATTTCCAGGACAGTCATTCACTTTCAACCAATCAGCTTCTCACATCATAAAGCAAGGACTGGCATACATAAAGGTACCAACATTCCATTCTTGAAGAACATTTAGAAATTTCAAAGATGACAGATCTCCTCCAAGTATTTTCCATGCATTTTATGAATGACAAAGAAAGGATCTTTCATTTTTTTTTCAGTGCTGAATTCTGGATTACTTGTACGCACTTTCTATTTCATTACATCGGAGACTGATATCTAAAATACAGGAAATGTGAAAAAATAACTTGGAACACTTAAATTGATACCGTTAAATATTAATTGACTTGTAAGATACAGAACGTTTGGTCACCCTGTCCATCCAGTCATTCATCTGTCCATTTTTTTTTTCTTGCCTGCTTTGTTCAATCAAATCCTATGGGTATATGCAGCCTTATCTTGAACTGGACGCTAATCCACCACAGTAAGCCTACCACACCATAACTCATAAAAGCATTATGACACTTTTAATATTGTCAAGTGATACAAAAGTTTGTCTTTGGGCAAAACTTTAAAGATATAAACTTCATATGAATGGTACCTGAACAAGAAAAAATCTATCTATCTATCTATCTATCTATCTATCTATCTATCTATCTATCTATCTATCTATCTATCTATCTATCTATCTATCTATCTATCTATCTATCTATCTACATTCAGTGATTTCTCTCTCATGCAAAATGTAGAAATAGCAGTTTGCTTTGTTACTTAGAAGTATTGTTATTGACTTGACATTAGAACCTTACCAGGAGGGGGCGATGATTGCTAAATCAGCTTGTCACTATTTTCCTGCTAAACACATTGTCTAATCACAGCAGGACATGCTCATGGTGTTTTTGTTGCAAGTTTTCTTGAAACAGAACACTGCTTTATTTTTTGTAGCTTCGGGCATGTTTGTACTAAGCTACTTGCAAGCATTATTTCTTATGATACATAGAGTCAAATTCATAGACAACAATTTTGCTAACATCAATGCAGTGGGTCCATTTATTTTCTAAACGTTCAGCACCAATAGCCCTACTAAATACATACTGCTGATTTACTAAAATATATATGCCATAGTATCTTTATTACAAGTAATGAATAGGTCAAAGTAAATGGTTTTGCTCACATATCTATTGCAGGGTTCTCTAGCTCCAGTCCTGGAGTCCTACTGTAGCTGAATGTTTTTATTATAACCCATTTCTTAACCAGTGACATGTTTTGCTGCTAATTAACTTCTTTTACCTTCACTTTATTTGACTTGTTTTTAAAGACTCAGTCCTCTGAATTGCTTCATGTTTTCCTTTTAGGCAACCAAATAGAAATGAGATGTGATGTGAGCCAACAGATGACTGCAAGATGACTTGCCAGTACAGTTTTACATTTCTATAGTACATTGTACCATGAGTTCACCCCATTTCCTGACAGTCAACATCGTGCTGCCTTACGGATCTGGTGCTTGGGCAAAATGTTTAGCTGAAGTCTTGGCTCTTTTTGTTTTTATTCCAGTCTGTTACTCTGTGTGAAACAGGCAGTATCAGACAAACGAGTCTTGCTTCTGTCAATCAGGTCCAAAACCTCTATGTTCCTTATTTCTTGTAGTTGCATTATAATCATTGTGTTTCCAGCTGAACACTCATTGGCTCTCCACTCTCATGCACAGAGAACCTGCTCTTCTAAAGTAAGATAAAGTCAAACCTGTTTGGTTTTGTCAGGCCGAGCTGCAGACTGGTTAGACTAAGTCATTAGTTATGTCACACTACATGACTGGGGGTCACGTGAGCATGCTGCCACTGCCTCTGATTCACTAAGATTATGCAATTAACGTCTGCAACTGAAAATTTTCTATCATGTCACATGGCTTTTATCTTTATTAATCCTAGGTTTGTATTCTGATTATAATTTCTTGCTTATTGGGTTATATATTTTATTTTTGAACATCCTTTAGAAAAACAATTCTCTCGCTTGAATAATAAAGTCCATATATCCATCCATCCATTATCCAACCTGCTATATCCTAACTACAGGATCACGGGGGTCTGCTGGAGCCAATCCCAGCCAACACAGGGCGTAAGGCAGGAAACAAACCACAGGCAGGGCGCCAGCCCACCACAGAATAATAAAGTCTAAAGTGTCTTATTTCAAGCCATTTACAAAATCAGCAAGTCTTTCATCATTTGTCTTGTTGTAGCCCAGATTTGTAGGAACTTTCAAAGTTTAATAAACCTGCAGTCTGGTGTTGATGATATAACCAATTGATTAAGAACCACATGAAGATCATTGAATGCTGAAGCATATGAATGTATGAATTGGACTACCTGGTTTTGCAGTGCCATGACTTTTACAGGTCTTTTAGTCAGTATTCAAAAAGATATGGAATATATTTCAAAGCAGATGGTGTCACAAACGTGTACATGGGGGACAATTTACCGGCTCAAATAGTGTTATTCATCAGCCAGACCGGGGCTTGGCACTCTCACCTGATCCTCTCTCGTCTTGTTCCTCTGCAGTTTAGCCGAAAACCGTACCTCTCAATGACCAATGATCACCACTAGTCCACCCACAATTGACATCCCTTCCAGCAACCTTTGATGATGTCATTTCCAGTACCTAGAATCCACTTTCCTGACACATAAGTTCCTGTTCTGGCCACCCTGATTCCACCTCTTATTCTTATCTACTATATTTATAGCCCAGAGTCAAACTGTTAGGCAGCTGGGAACTCCGCATCTGTAAAGACGTGCTTTGTTTATTTTTGTTCATTCTGATTTTCAGTATGCAGGGTGGTCATCCCCAAACCTTTTTCTGTCTGCTGCCTAATTTTTACCACAATGGATATAATTGAGGGAAATAGCAATGAACAGGATGGCAATAAAAGCACATATTACGGCCACAAGAGAAAATTAAGATCACTTATTTCCAGACCAAGCTGTTTAGTCTTTTTTCTTAACAGCATGTTGAAAACTATTTCACTCAGCAATTTTGAATATCTAATTAACAAAATGCTTTTAATGATACTTTAAATAAGAATATCCTTTAAGTAAAGTATCCCTCCAATATACAGTATATTTTCAGAAAAAGGCAACCTATAGTCATCCATTTCAGATGTTCTTATAAGAGCTGAAAGGTTACTTAAGAAATCTTTTATAAATCTTTTCTGATTACCAAATGTCTCAGTCAAGGTTAACCAAATAGGTAAAAGTGCTGGAAACTAGGTGGGCTTGTAAAAGCAAAGAAGTCCGTCTTTGTTTGCTTGTTTCAAACAACCGTATGTTGATTTGCACACATAAAAAAATGTATGTTTCTATATTGCCTTTTTAAAGTTTTATTTTTAATGTTTTATAGCTTGTTGTTTTGGAAAGGTCAAAGATACACTAACTTTCTGACAGGAGAAATAAAATCACCCATAGTTCTTTATCCTGTAAGAGTTTTTACTGCACTATGACCATAAGTTCCATGTTTTTGCTGGAGAAAGTCTATCTATCTATCTATCTATCTATCTATCTATCTATCTATCTATCTATCTATCTATCTATCATACAAAGAGTTGAGGTAATCCCAGCGTTACTGCTGCCGGACAGTTGGAGGCGCTGCCACTAACCATTATCTCTGGTTTCTTCTAAATTGTGGGACCATTGCCAGGAAACGAGGCCTGATCCTGCCCCCACCAAGGATGGGAGGTACCACCTCTGTTAGGAACAGGCAGATATGAATAGGAGATTATAGATCATTTGGACCTAGAAGAGATAAAATATGGAACTCTTCTCATAGGTGCTAATTGAATTAAGCATGACTCACGTATTATTCATGTTCTGTTCCCTTAAAAAGACGTGTTTTGTTTTGTTCAGAGTTAAACGAGTAATCACTGGGTTGGCACTTCAACAATTCTATGTCTCAGCCATTCTTTGGTTCACACTATCTATCTATCTATCTATCTATCTATCTATCTATCTATCTATCTATCTATCTATCTATCTATCTATCTATCTATCTATCTATCTGCAACCACAGTGAGCTTCAAACATAGATGATATAAGGAAAATAAATAAATACAAAATAAGGAAGAGAAACTCTTTTAAGGACATCATATCAGCATTCATCAAGGAAAGGAAAAATACACATGCATCTTACTGTCTTCACACAGGATGGCACTTTAACATTTCAGGAGCAGAGTCCCTAAGGTGTTCCCTGAGGCTTAGTATCAATGTAAATGTCTCAGAAACTTAAAACCAAAAACACCCAGCAACATATTCTCTCACTTCCAGTCAACTGCTAGGCTGTACCTCACTGTTCTAAGATGCTATATGGTTCCCTTGTGTCATGTGAATCCCTAGCACCGTCATGCACAGGTGCAGAAACTGTCCGTGTGTATTTTTTTTACCAGATTGATTGGCGATTCTGTACTGGCTGCATGTGAGTATAGGTGTGCATGCAAATGTGCACTGTAAAGAACTAGCAGCTCACCCTGGTTTGTGTCTTTCCTTGCACACTGTGATGCCAATAAGATTGTTTCCGGCTTTCCAAAATCTTGTATTGGACTAAGCAGACCATTGTTCTATCTCTAATAGAGAGTGTGTAAACCTGGTACAGTGCAAGGATGACTTCACAGAATAATGACGTGAGTCACCCAGGCTACAGCAGGTTTTCTATAGCTTTGCCAACAATATTATTTAGCCAGTCAAAACATGAAGGCCATCATTCAGTCATAGGTGGGACATGGGCTACAAAAGTCACAAAGTGTGAATTTAACTCCTACCACATCAACTGGAATGGCTAGTGGCAAGTCCACCTCTGACCATCAGTGCAGGCTCTTCATAACTAAAGATCAAGTAAGGAGACAACTGAGGAAGCCATACACAGGAAAAGTGGTGGGACAAGTCGATCCTCGAGTTTTTAAGGCCTGTGTTGACCAACTTCGTGGTGTCCTCTGTCACCTGTTCAATTTATTCCTAAGGCTTCAGGAAGTGCAGCTGCTGTGGAAAACATCCTACATTGTTCCTGTTCCAAAGAAGAGAGGCATCTCTTCACCTAATGACTACAGACCATTGGCACTTACATCTCACATCATGTAAAGCTTTGAGAGACTGGTCCTGGACTCTTGTGGTAGGCCACAAGGACACCCTGTAGTCTGCCTATCAGACAAAGATTGGAGTGGAGGATGCAATTATCTATCTGCTTCACAAGGCTTATTCTGAGCTGGGCAAAGCTGGCAGCACTATTAAGATTATGTTTTTTGATTTCTCTAGTGCTTTCAATACTGTCCATCCATTCCTACTAAGGGGTAAAGTCAGAGATATTCAGGTGAATGGGCCTGTGGTCTTGGATAATGGTCAATCTGTCGGACAAACCACAATATGTGAAACTCAAGGACTGTGTTTCTGATACAGATGTGAACAACACTGGAGCATAACAAGGAACAGTCCTGTCTACTTTTGTCTTTGCTTTGTATACCTCAGACTATACATATAACAGCAGGTCATGTCACCTGCACAAATTTTCAGATGCTTTTGCACTTATGGAGTGTATTGGTAAAGGGGATGAGCTTAACATCAGCAAAACCAAGGAACTGATTATAGACTAAAGATGCTCTATGTCTCACTCTTCAGGGAAAAGATGTAGAGGTGCTCATCTCCTACAAGTACATAGCAGTTCACATTAGTGACAGATTAGACTGGTCCTGGAAAACAGAAGAACTATATAAGAAAGGGCAGAGCAGACTCTTTTTCTTTAGTAGATTGCATTTCTTAAATGTAGGAAGTAACATCCTTTACGTCTTCTATAACTCTGTGCCGTGATCACAACACTAATTTCTCAGTCTACTAATTTTCTAAGTGTAATGTAAGAGCCTGATTCTATATTTGCTGAATGAGGAACAAAGCAAGGCCATTTCTGACATCTTCTACAACTCAGTAATATCCAGTGTAATTTTCAATGCTGTGGTGTGCTGGGCTAGTAACATCACTTCAGGAGAGACCAACAAATTAACAAGCTTATTAAAAGGGCAGGTTCAGTTATGGAGCACTCTCTCTGGACCCCTTGGAGGTATAGCAAAGGAGAAAATGAAAACAAAATTGAGTGACATTATAAATAATGCTGCACATCCTCACTCTTACACACTAACACGGTGGACTTTCAGCCAACAAATCATTCAGCAAAAGTGTGTCAAGAAATGCTACTGGGGCTCAGCGATATGCCTGCATAATGCCTCACTGTGACTCTGACTGCTAAGAAATGTTCCTTTGTTTCTTTTTAAAATGTTCTTTCTTTTTAGTTATTCTGGTGTGTGTTCAGACCATATTGTCTGTATGTATGTATATATTTATTTATCTGTCTATTTATGTATTTATTAATTTAAAGAGCTCTGTTAAAAAAGATCTGTCTATCTATCTATCTATCTATCTATCTATCTATCTATCTATCTATCTATCTATCTATCTATCTATCTATCTATCTATCTATCTGTCAGTCTGTCTGTCTGTCTGTCCTTACGCTGGACAGCTGGTTTACATTCACCTAACAGTTATTTAAAGCCGTTCCTGATTTTAAGAACAATGTCAGTCATTTTCCTACCCGCTATATCCTAACACAGGGTCACGGGCGTCTGCTGGAGGCAATACCAGCCAACACAGGGCACAAGGCAGGAACACATCCCGGGCAGGGTGCCAGTCCACCACAGAAGAACAATGTCCTTTTTCAATTGCTTATTTCAATACAGAAGTCTTTCCTGTCAGCAGTGAGCACAAGAGAAGAATTAGCCATGGATTGGTGGCCAGTGCTTTGCAGAGAACACCAGAAATTTTTTAATTTAAGGTAACCTGCTCATCCTTTTGGATATTTGTGGAATTAAGGGGACTCCACACAGACATGAAGGGGACATAGAAACTGTCCACAGTAAATGTCCAGAACTTTGGAGCTGTGAAGAAGCAGTGCAAAAGCAAGCCTCCCATTATAATTGTAAGAATTATATTATTTACTATGAATTTTTTTATAGTTTAAGTTGAACTATATCTGCATTTATTAGAATGAAACACTCTTTTATTTGGGTAAATTTGTTAGCACACGTAATTTAGGTAACTGTGTAATTCAGACTTTTTCCAGATATAATGTATATCCATCCATTATCCAACCCGCTGAATCCGAACACAGGGTCACGGGGGTCTGCTGGAGCCAATCCCAGCCAACACAGGGCACAAGGCAGGAACCAATCCCGGGCAGGGTGCCAACCCACCGCAGAGATATACTGTATATGTACTGCAAAATTATAATTAAATGTAATTAAAAACACATATTATTATTATTATTATTTGATGTGTGGCCTTGCAGTTGACTGGGGGCACCTGTTGCAGTTTTCAAGCCCTGCAGTTGTTGGTCCTTATAATATTTCTTCACAGTTTAGAAGCCTTCATTGACTTTAGCAAATACCCTAGCGTCTGTCTACCAGCGAGCTTCATTGTTTGCTCTTCTGTTTGGCTGAGGTTTCTCTTCTTTTGCTCACTTTATTCATCAGTTTTCATTTTATGACACTAAATTTTGATACATTGCTGAAGCCTTTGACAGTAAGTGTTTATATATATAAAAAAAGAGGGTAAAAGTGGCAGCAGCACTAGCGAGGTCGACTGTTTTTATTTTTTTCTCATTAAGTTACACAGATGTAGTCCATATGCATGAGTCATAAAGCAATGTTTTTCAGTTTAACACAAAGCACAGTTTTCTCTAATTTGAAGTAGATTTATTGTGGACTTTGCTTTAAAGCTTATTAAGAAAATATTAGTTTGTTTTGTTAATTTTCTCCAAGGTCTCACACAATTGCCAATCTCGTCTTAAGAGAAAATGCAAAAAAGCAAGCAAAACTGTTTATCAGTAATGCAACTAACCGGAAAAAAAAATGTTGTAGTCAATTTGCTGAACATAGAAACTTATTGGGCATGCAATACCCAATAATGCACACTAGCTTTGCTCTTTTGCTTCACACTGTGCTGAAATGTTATGAATCATTCATGCATTCCCAGCTGAGAGGGGCTTCAAAAGGGGATGATTCTGATTGGAACTCCTGTGTGATTTGCCATGCTGCAGAATCCCTAGACCCCCTGTGCTACTGTGTAGAGGAAGCACTTTTATCTGGGACTCCAAAGTGGTTAGGGTCAAAGTTTACTAGGAGATAACGATGTAGATGTACATTTAAAATTAGCTGCAAAGGCACCTGTGTAGCGTGGTGTGAAAGCACAACTCAGTTAGATTCCCAGTGGAAGCTGGGAATCAATTACTATGCTCTGAATACAGGTTTGGCTGTAGGGGATAACAAGATGTCAGGAAATGTTTTCCTAATAAGATCATACCACAAGTATTGTAAGTTTAATTCTATTTTAAGATACCTATCTATTATTATTTGTTTAAGAGTAAAGCAGTCTTATTATATACAGGCTACTTTATCTGGTAAATTAAGAATTTAATTCTGTTCAATTTGTTATGAATGTTGCACTCCTCTCTAAGGACAGACTCAGGGTGGTAAATATTAAACATTAGGAAAAGAGTAGAAAGCCATGCAAAGTAATACTACACTATGTATCAATTTAAATGTACATTAATAGAGTAATAAAAAAACCTCTATTTACTCTGTCTTGACTGCTGAAATGTAGGAGCACAGAGTGAAAAAAGTTCCATTTACAATTTATTTTAGAAGCATTTGGCAATTTGTACCTGACACATCATTGTTAAACTTCATAGCCTATTAAAGAAGCATTGGGCACAGACAAGCACCAACCTGGATGGGGCATTAGTCCATTGAGCTGCCAACTAATCTAATCTGCATGTCTTTTAGATCCAAGAGGATAACCCAATGAAAAGCCCCTAGCAGACAGATTCTAAACAGTTAGCAACTGGGTGGATGTGACACTTGAAGCCAGGATGCTGAACCATCACACAACACCTACAAACATTTGGCGAAAATGAATTAACAACATGGAATATAAATATTAAATGTGCACACCATCTCAATTCTATTTTTTGCCAATCTAATGTACAAATATTACCCTAACTTAAACTCGATGGGAGACCCCCTCCTCCGTTTCTTCAGTCTAATGTAAGTATATCATTGCTATCAAAACTCTGAGTGCCCCTACCACCTGCTCAATTGAGAAATTGCATAAAATTTTCAACGCATTGGGAGGAGGACCAAGAAGCCGGCAAAAACAGACAGTAACGGCAGTCATTTGTATTCAATTCACATGCTGACTAATAGCATAATATTACTGATAACATCACCATTGACTTGATTAGTTTATAATTCTTCTGCTAATGAATATTATGTGATGCTTTAACCTTTTAAACTATTTTTTTCTGACATAGCTTTAGTATTGTAATCTTTTTAACGGTCTGGTTGAAATCACTACTTGCTTGTTTTCTCTCCTGACACAAATTTTAATAGTTTTTACATATCCAAATAATTTTGAATTCTTCCTCCATGGAAAAATACAGGTCTTTTTGATGTTCATCTATGCCTAGGTGGGTACTGTACAGCTGAATTTTATTGGGGTGATCTCTACTTAATGTATTCTGTTTCACTTGAATAATAAATATAAAGAGAAATCAACCAGGCATTTTCTTTGCTTTTCTATTGACAGTATCTTTCTAATAAAAATTGTAGTTTGTGTGCTGGTGTTGGCACCATTGGTTGGGTCTTAGTTTGATATACAGTTGTTCATCCATCTGTGTGCCATTTTTATATTGTCCACATGCTTGTATGTATTTGCTCCTTTTGTACGTAGAGATGACATTAAGTTGACTGACAGCACTGAGCTGGCCTGAAGCGAGTATATTTAGAAGTAGTAGTATTAGTCCTAACACATATTTAGAAGAGTGTTATGGAATGGACTAGGCTTCCATCTAAATATGGTGTGTGTATTGCTCCCCTGCATCTAGAATAGGCTCACCACAATATACAGTAGAGTAAGAAGATTCTATCAATGATGAGCAAAACATAGAACTTAAACTCTAATTTGTTAATCATGTATAAAGTACAGTATCTGTATCTTGTCATGCACATTTGAGTAGATGATATCTTTAAGGCTCTGGTCAGGTAAGCAATGCCACTCTGGAACAAGAGGGACACATCTCTCAACATAATCTTCTTTTCATCCCATAGTTAAGAGGGACATCGACTAGACAACGCGTGACTGCAGTTATAGTTCTCCACCTTGTAGTCCTGTCTTTTCTGGAAACAGCAATCAAAACCACCTGAAACTGAAAGGAGGCAGTCACCTTGACTCGATCACTCAGAAACACTATTTTATTTTCACTACTTACCATCCTCGTTTGCTTATTTTCTCTTTTTTTACAATTTTTACTTACAGCATTAAATGGAGGCTCGCTGGTTCTGCAAATATTTATCTGGTTCATAGTTGTGTTTTATCATACATTAGTGTAGTCGGCAGGATTTTGGCACATTGAGAAAATGTCAGAACCTATTGACATAAACACTATGATCTGAACATTTGTGGAACAAATCCAACAGCCGCAGGTAAAGGTATTGGCCCATTATGAACAGGACAAAGCCTTCCAGGTAGCCTATGATGTACTACACGTGGAGAAAACCATAGGACCTTCACAGGTAATGCTGCCATTAAGAGATAAAGACAATATTGAAGTATACCTCCTCATATCTGAGTAGATGGCAACCTGACATAATTGGCCCAGATACTGGCTCCATTTCTGAACATTGAAACTCAGAGGGTGTACTTTGACATAGAGCAGAAACTTGCAGATAATTACATCAGTCTAAAGAGAGAGATCTTCACCTGCTATGGACTGACAGCCTCTTGCTAAGCACAAAAGTATTAGGATTGGAAGTTCGATCCCAAGCAGTCCCTCCAGCTCTTAAGTTTTTCATCTCTAGGGTAAGATGGCAAGCTGGTTAAAGCCAGGTGAAAACAGTGTGGAACATCTTGTGCAAAAACCCCATCTATGCTTTGCCAGAGAACCTAGCAGAGTTGTCCATCACAATTCATGAAAGGATATGATGAGCATACTCTACATAATTGAGTATCACCAAACAGAACAACCAGAAGATAAACACAAGTCAAAGTTGGACACCAATAATCATGGAAGCAACCCAGCCATTCAGAAAAGTAAAATCTCAAGTGTGGAAAACTGGGTCATATAGTACCTTACTCTTCCTGGCTGGATGAACTGAAGGATTGTAGATGGGCCTGAAGCCACAGGGACTCTATGTCATCTATGGTTAATCCTCTTTTCCTTCCTTTTATATGCTGTGCAGAAATAAATGGGTATAAGATGACAGCCCTTATGGATACTGGTAGAAGCATTACCCTTGTTGCTTACAGGAATGTGCTGATGCAACAACTTGACAGGAAAATGACCAGTCTTACCTCTATCCATGATGAAAGTCATTGGTTTGCATCTGGTTGCTGTGAAGTTTCTTTTCAGGGGTCCTCTCAATCTCTCCGAGCAGCAGTTTAACCATCTCCACCATATGCTGTGATACTGTGATACAATTGGTCTCAAAGTAAAAGCATCAGCACAAAACTGTAGACAGCATTATATCAGAGCTTTAGGAAGAAAATACTTTATCCTATGATGTTTCCATGGCCATGCAAGAGAGCAGGTAAGGGCATAGTTAGTCAGTACGGGAAGGCTAACTCCTGGGAGGATGAAAGCATCATGGCACCCAACACTATACAAGAATGCCCCATAGAGGAGGAGGAGGAGGAGGTAACTCAGATGGAGGTACCTCCTGATCCTTTACAGTACACTCAATGCAAATTCAATACAGGCTGTTGTCTGTGTTATTTAAATAAGAGTATTGAAATGATAGTTAATTGAAGTTTTGCCCATAATGCTGTGGGTTTCAATTAATGACCAGCCAGTCAATGGCTTCACTACTACTGGCCCATATTTTGAGATTGAGAATGATCTGTTACATCGGGTGCCAAACACTAGGGGAAGTTGCAGCACCAACTCTGTATTACTCATTCATTTAGGACAGAGAGATCTGTAACCTGACGCGTGCATTTCTTAAGGGTGCTTTTGGGGTCCAACAAAATACTCAAGAGGATTAAAATGTGGTTTTATTGGCATGGAATAAACAAGGAGGTCCAGTGCTTTTATGTGATGTGCCCATTATTGATATTCCCTTTGAGAGGATAGGGGTGGATATCATGGATCCGCTAGAACCTTCCGTTGGCAAACATAAGTATATTCTGGTGCTCATAGATTATGCAACCCAATATCCAGAGATCATTCCCATGCGACAAGCTGCCTCCAAGACTATCACCTGGAAATTGTATTTTTGCACAAGCAGGAATCACAAAAGAAGTCTTAACAGACCAAGGGACTCCTTTTACATCAGATATGTTCATGAAGGTTGCCAAGCTCATATGTATCAACAAATCTGAAAATTTATCTATATAACCTCCAGACAGATGGGTTAGTGGAATGTTTTAACCAAACACTAAAACAGATATTCAGAAAGGTTCTGCGAGAAGACAGTCAATACTGGGTCCAGCTTATTCCTTTGGATTTGTTTGCCTATCCGGAGGTTTCATAGGCTTCCATGTGGTTTTTCTTCCTGCCAATTATTTCATGGGAATCAACCTCAGAGATTCCTCAGCATACTTAAAGAGGGCTTGGAATCAGAAAGCTTGCCTTCAGTTAATTTTATTGAATACATCATGTAATGGCACGGAAGGTGCAACCCTTTAGAAAAAGTGCAGAGTTATAGGCGTATAACTGGGGAGCAGCGTTATGGGAGAATGGATAATGAATAATGGTATTAATTCCAATTACTCACACAAAAGGGCAAGGGCCTTACAAAATGACAGAACAATGAGGATTGGTAAATTATTTAGGTCTAAGGTGTGTGCCTATCTCTTCAACCTATTCAAACCATAGAAACATGGAATGACACTATATTCTCTCCTGGAACATATACTTCACTTTTTACATATGCAATACAAATACATTTTGGGAAAAAGGAAGCAGTTGGAAACTATTTTCCTCTCATCCTTTCAATTCAGGAAGTAGTCAATACCACGCCAGGCTTGAAATTTTCTACTTTCACATGACATCATCATTGACCTGGGGGTTGTGGTTCATGAATGACAGTGTTGCCTCCGGGAAGCAAAAAAGGAAGATGTGGAGCTGTAGCTAAAATGTATGCTTAAACATGGTTATAGACGAAAGCTTTAGCCCCTGGTCGAGCTCTATTGTACTCATGCCAAATCCCAACAGTATTTGTGTTCCTTTAGGGGGCAATAGCTCCCTAGTTGGAATAAGTTCTTTTGTAATTGCAATTTTAAGTAACTGAAAACTATATAGATATGATATTAAAAGGCGATACCTCTCCCACAGTGATATGGCGGTAAGAATCACACAAGAGAAAATAACTTAGCTTTCTTTAATGACGATTTACACGGCATTACAGACAAGGAAGTCATGACAACACTTTGTGTATAGTTTGTCATTTTTCGTTGAAAGGATTTTCTGGACAGATGACGTTATCACCCATCCATCCATCGGCTTCAAATTATTTGGCTACTGTCCAAGCCTTTTATACTGGTTCCTCCACGTGCAGGCCTCCATGTCGGCAAATAGTCCATTTCCAAACAAGGAAAGAAGATTTTGTGCTGACTTTTAACAGAGGACAAAATAGCATACACCTGTCTTTAGGCTGATTATACATTTCTCCAGCTGTCTTTGTCTATTTTGTCCTATGCTTGGCCCAGCAATTCTAAATGCTGAGAGCGCCTGTGTGCTAATTTTGGTCTGGCCTGTATATGTGAGTGGATTTATAAAATAATTCTTGTGCAGAGCACAGTGACATTAAACTTATATTCTGATTACAATTTGGCAGTTCTGAAATGATTTTTGGTGAGTTAACCTTGCCTCCTGGTTTAACACTTAACCCATTCTGTATGTGGACAATCTCCATGAATGGCTGGAGAAAACTCAATAATCGTCCACTCTCAACATGACCAAGTATTATTAGCAAATTCCTTTAATGGAATTAGAAAAATAAAAAACATGTTCAGTATCCTTTGTCGACATTGACATTATAGGGTCCATCTATTTGGACTGCACAGGGCACCAGCCACCCTCCAAAGTCTGGTGGACAGACTGCTATACCCCATAATGCCTATGTTCCACCTATTTGGATGACATGGTCATCAATTGCAGCACAAGGGAGGTGCACCTAGTACATATTTTGTCCAAGCTCTGAGCCATTCATTAAGCAGGCCTGTGTATTAGTCCATAAAATTGTTGTTTTGGATTGATTGAGAGAAATATTTAGGTAAGGTGGTTGGCAGGGTAATCGTCAAAACACAATGCTCCAAAACTGATGCCATACAAAACTAGCTCTGGCCAAAAGCTAGAGACAGGTGCAAACTTTTCTGGGTCTTGTAGAATACTACTGGTGAATTTTTGCCCGTTTCTCAGGGAGAGCTACACCCTTGATGGAACTGAATCAGACATTGTCTCCTAATAAAGTGATATGGAGCCCGGCAGCTGAAGCAGCATCAGCAGATCTTAAGGAACTTCTAATGTCAACACATATACTTATCACTCCTAACTTTTCTTTACCCTTTTGTCTCCAGACCAAAACATCTGACATGCTGAACATCTCATAATGTATTTAAGTGTGCAGCCTTGGAGTGTGAGGTGCTCACCATAAAGTGGGCTATTACCCAGTAAAGGTATTACCTCCTATGGAGGAAACTTACTTTACTTACAGATTATGCTCCTTTACAATGTCTAGTGTCCTCATGGAGATAAATCCACAAGTTACAAGATGATTCCTGGATTTGCACCCTTGGAAGTTCAAAGTTCTTCATTGTAAAGTTCTAATTCATGCCAACGCTAATGTCCTCATGACCTCTTGGTTAGGTCTGCTTATCCCACTGGGGACACACTAAGTGAGAAGCTGTGTCATTTACATGGAAAAAGGAGACATTTTCAAGGCTCTGGTCAGGTATGCAATACCACCCTAGAACTAGAAGGGATGCAATTGCTATCACAACCTTCTTTTCATCCTAAAATTCAGAGGGACGTCAACAAGGCAACAAGTGATGGCACTTCTGGTTCTCCACCTCATAATCCTGCTGCTTCTAGAAACCAGCAGTCAAACCACCCATAACCAAAAGGAAGCTGTCAGTGTGACTCGAAAATAGAGACTTAGCTGAACACTCAAAATCACTACTTTATTTTCACTTTTTAACATCCTCATGAGATTGCTTATTTGCTCTTTTTTTCCACTCCTCAACATTAAAGGGATAGCTACTGATTCTCTAAATCTTTGTCTGGCTCACGAGGTCGTGATTTATCTTACAAGGTATACATGGGCCAAGTACTGCAATAGAACCAAATTACAACTTCAACTTTTCATTGGGTATACCCACTTCAGAACATAGCATTGACCCACAGCACTTTCCTGCTAAACCTTTAGTTGTATATACAATACACACTTATATATAATTGATTGTATTGTGGACATACAAAAAGACAAAAGACAGAAAAAAACATGTAACATGCATTTTATATTTATGTGTGGATATTTGCATTTCAAAATTTCAAAAACAACAACCCAAACTGCATCGTTGTAATCAATCCACTCTGTGGTCTAACTAATATGATAACACATGCAATTTCTGTCCTTTAGGTTTCTAATATGCTAACCCATTATGAAAGTAGTTTTTCCCTGAAATCTAACCTCCTACAGAATGTGTCCTTTTGCCCCTCCAGGAGGTTTGCTACTCTCCTTCTGTTCACAGCTCGATCAGCTTGGCACTGAACTCTATGAAATGTCACTTGGCTGGAGTCATGCATTTCTGAACATAGCAACAAAGGCTGGGCTTCAGAGGTGAAAGGTTAACCCTCACAATACATCATAGCAGCAATTTTAAATATAAAATAGACACAATAATGTGATTACTATTTAAATACCTTAAAAAGAAAAATTATTCATCCAAGTTTGGGAAATTGGTTAGATTGATAGATTCGGGCAATGTCTTCTGTATTTTATTAGAATAGACAGTTTCCCTTAGATTATGTTATTCAGATGTAAGAGAACTGTTGCTGCTGGTAATTTCATATTCACCTTTCACCAATGGCCAGGTCTTAGGGGTCATAGGGGAAGTGCTCCAGTCCATGGCTCTGTAACCATCCGGGCCCCAACAGGGTTGAGCTTCTAAGCTCTGATCTTGTGGCCCCAATGCAAACCAGTGCAGCTGCCCTCTAGTGTCCCGGGGGAGGTATTGTCCCTCTCCCAGTCCTTAAATCCTCTAGGTGTCCTGGCTGGGCAGAAGCCCCAGCCGTCCACCACACTATATATAGACTGAATTTTTTAGCAGAATTTTGGAATCCAACATCATTTTCAAAGAAAGATCTCTACTGAGTTAATAATTGGTGTTATCTCCAATCATTGTAAATAAGATGCTGAGCAATTTAAAATTGCAGGCTGTATTTAATCCTTAATAATTCTTCCTCCTCCTCATCTTTTCCCACTTCTATGTGAAATCGAGGTGCTTGATCCAACTTCTCCTTACATCTCAATCCTGCACCTCCTCTTCAGTCAAACCCTTTGCCATCTGATTTTTATTTTATTTTATCCATCCATCTCAATCCTACTAAAGTTTTTTTTTTCCTTACGATATACATTTAGCATTTCTCCTCCCTTTAATATGTTAGAAATAGCTGGATTAAACCATTCACTAATTGTTCTTGTGAACACTTTTATTTTGCAAGTTAACAAAAACCAGCATGTTTTTTATATTCTTCCCCAGATTATTTATGCATTTTGCCAGATGTTAAGGAGAGTCAAGGCTTTATTCCACATGGTTTCAGCTAATGAGAGCATAGATGTAGGAGTAAGGAGTGTATTAGGTAAGCTGATTTGTGTTTTCCTTTAATTAAAATGCTTATGTATGTAAAATTATTATGTATTTTAATACATTCTTGTTCACCATGGTGCTGCAGAGTGGTGTCATGTTGCATGTCAGTTGGACATGCAAGTTATAATTTCCGTGCACTCTATATACATGAGAAATGACTGGTGCTAGTTACAATTTTTCACTTTTACCCAAAATTCCTTTGAGGAGACATCTTATAAATAGACACGTGAAGCTAAATAATAATCACATTTTATTTGCATTTATCAAAATAATTGGTGCATGGTTTATATTTTTAGTTACTCTTTAATATTTGTGAATCTTTCTTCATTATTGGTAAGGAATAAACAAAATGTAGTTGTGTTGAACTGAAAAAACAATTAAAACACTTGAGTCCGATCTATGGGGATATTTTCTACAACTTTTGTTGCTTGAATTTGTAAAAGTTTCAATCACTGGTGCCTCTCCTGGACTATAAATATTTTGTGTAAATTACTCTCTGCGAATCACGATGATATATTTCACCCCCAACATTATATACACACAAGGGTTCACATTGTGGATGCTCTGTTTCAGAAATGCTTTGGCATAGATAACTTTTACATGAAGCGAAGATGAAGGCCTTTACCGAGGTCAAGGTGAACTTTATAATACTTGGAAAAAATTGCTCAAGTGCACAACAATAAAATAAAAATACTAAATAAATAATCAAAGTATGCTCTGAGATGAAAAGAAATATGCTGAGTTTTTCTTGAGCTACTATTTAGTTCTTTTTGATATTGAACTGCCTAATAGCTGACCGACCACTTAGGTTGTGTTATTTTTATTCAGCATGGCAGGTTTCTGCTGCCTGGCCAAAAAGCATTCAAAATGCTAAAATAGAATTTATACTGCAGAGGGTGAGAGGGATCACAAAGGATTTGATGACGCTTTTGAAGGACAAGGTCTGCATATGGATGTTCTACAGATTTTTGATCGACTCCTATTACTGTACTTAGGTTTTAATCTTGTGTTGGAATTTAACTTTAGGTTAAGCATAGATGTTTCCCAAAATGCAGATCAATACAAATAACTGAGTATTCTACAAGAAAGACACACTTATAAAATATATCATACAGTGGGAAAACCATAACATTTGTTCAAATTTCTTATTTGTAGTCTGAGCACACTCAGAAAATCTCACTGATCCTCAAGTAGAGTCTCTAAATATTTGGGAGATATATCTTGGTGAAGCAATTATCTATTTATTTTAGTAGTTTAGACAGTAGTTTGTTTTCTTCAAAAATCTATTAAATTCTTTAGTTTTCTTAATATTTTCTGTAAAAAAGTCTGATCTGAGCACCATTTAATAAAATATGATGTATTCTTTTAAAGAATTCTACAGTAAGCAGCTGAGGACTTTATTCTTTATTTCTAGCCTAAATATGCTGCAGCCACCTGAGAAAGTTGGAAGATGAAGAGAGCTTAACATGAGTACCCTCATACTGATGACACATTCATGGACACTAGAATACCCAGGGTGCTCTGGTTGGTCTTTTAAACTAAGAACCCCACAGGCTTACTTTCTCCAGCATCCCACTAAATGGAGTTTTTAATTTCTTGTCCTCCCTGGCCATCTGCCCATAATGTTTTAATGAAGTGGACATGGTGATTCTCTGTTGTTATAAATAACAGTTCTTTAGTTTTTGTTTTCTTTTGTAACTCTATTTAGCCATCTATACATATAAAAGGCAAAGCCCTCACTGACTCATCACTAATGCTCCCACTTTCCACATACAGTAGGTGGAAAGCTGAAATTTTGTGTGATCATTCTTTGTAGTGTACTTACAAAAGTTAGGTATGTTTCATGTCCTATTGCAACACCCAAGGGGGGAAACTGGTGTACTCCCTAAACTGTATATATAGATAGGGGAAACCCCTCCTCACTATTTCTGCGACTTCCAATATACGTAGGAAGCCCAATTTTCCCATGCTCATCCTTTACACTGTACTTACAAATGTTAAGTATGTTTCATTTTGCGGCATGCCCCGTAACAAATTTTGAAAATAATGTCTTCTTTTTGGCTGTTCTCACCATTATGCCGTAAGGAACTTTCGGAACTGACTCTCCTTTTGGCAGTTTCGTTCCTTATTTCTGTTAACACAGGATTTATTTCACAGCAGAGACACACAAGGGTTGCTCCTGGTCCCACTTCCTTTTTCCGCAAGGTCTACCACGTGGTTGGCTCCCTGCCTATATACCATAATGACATCCCGTGCTCATGTGCCTCCTCATTTGCTTCCTTACTTTCCTCAGCTGTTTGTCGTGCTCACTGCTCCCTTCTTCTTTACTCCGCCGCTTCAAGCCTGTTATTGTTTGCCTTGCTTCACGTCTTCCTGCTGGTTACTCCTGCCTTTCATTTAGTTTCTTTATACTCAATCCTCCGGGCATTCCTCCGCATACTCTACTTTTGAAGGCCGGTGCACCAATTATGTTACTATGAAACTTACAACCATCAAAACTTTGTAACGGCACCAGGCTTCAGATCAAATCTCTGCACAGGACCTCATTGAGGCAACTGTCTTCACTGGAACTGGCTCAGGGAAGACTGTATTTATTCCTCGAATCCCTCTCATACCCTCTGATCTCCCATTCCAATTCAAGCGCCTCCAATTTCCAGTAACGGTCTACTTTGCTATAACAATAAATAAGTCACAGGGTCAGACTCTGAAAAAGGTCGGCATTGACTTGACACAAGATTGCTTCTCACATGGCCAACTGTACGTTGCATGCTTATTTTACAGCCCAAGGGCAGAACTGCAAACATCATTTACAAAGAGATCCTTACATCCTAAAAATGTGCATTTCTCATACACAACATTTACAATCATACATTAAACTCTTTACAATCATCAAATTCACTCTCAATAATAAAATAAGCATACGACAATCATGTTACATTATTTTTAAAATGTTTCCTCTTCTTTTTCATAACTTCTTTAACACACTACTTCTCCGCTGTGAAGCACAGGTATTTTGCTAGTTATTATTATAAAGCACTACTAATTATAAAGCTACTTTCATGTATTAAAATGTGCTATAGAAATAAACATTGTTGTTGAGTGGATCCTACGGTAAACCCAGGGCCGTTTCCTGTTCTGAGCCCATAGTTTACCCTATAAGTACTACAAAAAATAAAAAACAGCAGATTCTGAAAACTGATGCATACAATTGAAGAAGAATAGGCAATAAACTACAGTAAATCCTGGAGTTTAATATTTTTAAATATTATTGTTGATTTTTTTTATCTTTCTACTTGGGGGCTCCGCCCCCTGCTCGCTTCGCTTGCCAACCCCCATGTTTGGTTTGATACACACTTGTAAGATTTTTTTTGTTTGAATTATTGCTATTTCATTAGTTTCACTTTTATTTCAGAACTTCTATAAAAACAATATTTGGAATCTTTCGTGTCCCAATATGTTGAATCTTTTAAATGAGGTCTGTGAGACTTGTGTTTAATGACTTTGTACCATAATTCAGGATAGGTTTCTCTGTTTGGAATTTCAGCACAGACAAAACAATCCACATCATTAGCAGTTAATAATTTCTTTTGCAAAGTAACCAATAAATGCATGTGAGTTAAACTCCATTTTTGAAATTCTCTGACTTAAACTAATTTCCTTTTGTTTGCGTCAATGCAATCTTTTTTTGATACTGTAGCGACTGACATAATAAAGTGTCACAAAAGTTCTACTTTAACAATGGACCCCAAACACAACTTTCTAGCATCCTCTCTAACCCTACCTCCCACGGGTCTCGCCTCCCTCTTACCGCATCAATCAGCACCCAGCTATCAGTCTTCCGTGGTGTAATCTGCCCTCCCTTGAGCGGACCTAACAGTCACTTAAAACAAAAAAGGCTTCAGCTTGGCTGGGACACTACAATACTTTTGAATTTTACTGCTTTCATATTCTGTACCTTTCTCTGCATGTGTTTCATGCCTTTCGTGCTGCTCTTTCTTCTTTGCTGAGAGCACAGGATCTGTGTGTGCCACGTGACATTACATGACTGAATGTTTTGCTGGCTGTCCGTGCTCTTATTTGATAACAAGGGCGTGTCTTGCAAGAATCTTATGTTCCACATCCCTGCGAGACTGCCCTGGGACAATCTCTTGGTACAAAGTCTCATGTTTGTCTCGCGGATCTTTTAAATGTCTTCCGAGAACTTCCGAGAAGATCACGTATCGTCGCCTTGCTTTTCCATTTCAGTATTTTCTTTTATATATAGAGAGACATAGTTAACATAAATATTATTTCAACTGGCTAATATTGAACTAGAAACATTTCTGCTTACTATTTCAGAATCTTTATGAGCACAGTTGTAGTATAAACAGAGCTGGTCAAGTCATAAGGCGACATGGGCGGCCGCCTAGAGTGCCATCATGTGAGTGGCATTGTTTGTGCTACTGAAGGGGCCTCCGCTACGGACACCAAGGGGGTAAAAACCCCTCAGACTCATCAAAGTCTAATAATACTAAATATCCACTATAGACAAAAACAGGTGATGTCCATCCACCCCACCTATGGATCCCAAATGGGTTTTGACCAGCAATGACATACAAAATATAATGGAAAAGAAATAAATCACAAAGAAGACTGAAAATATTTTGGGTACCAAAGTGATAAAACCCCATTTAATATGGGAAATATAAACTAAGGTGTATAAAGTCACTGCCAGTGTTTCCTACGGTACCATGATTTAATTAAAGTGTGCACATCTATTTATAACAAATTAAATATTTAAAAAGACAACATTCAAAAAGAACACCTCGATACCACCTTTTACCAAACAGTAAATTTTACCAAGAGAAATTTTAAATAAACTATTAACTGGAAAATAATTCCTTTGTGATATGTAAATATCATGGAATATCTACTGTATAGCTAATAATATGTAACCAAACATTCATCCACATTCAATGTCTGTGCCATTCAAGATTTATTTACAGTTTATAAAACCATCACATGTCCTCATGTTCAATTTTTACTTGAGTTTTACATGGAATATGCTCTGTGTGTTATGTGTTTGACTGCATTCTTGCTTTCACTCCAATTTTGGTTTAATGAAGATGTTTTCTGACAGCAGAAGAAAGCAGCTATGTGTACATCTGTTATTGCCAGTGGAGGAAGCTTCCATTTATGAACATGGAAGTAACTGCGAAGCAGATGGGGCATGACTGTTTCAATATCCTTTATGAAATGATCTAGTAGACTTTTTTATATAACGTTTGATTTATAGATATTTTTCAAACAACAAACATTTTCAAAGATAATTTTCATGTAAATTCTCATGAGCTTTCATATGTCATTCTACAAATTTCTTATGATTCACTCATTCATTCCAACTTCAATAGTGTAATGGCCCCAAGGGAAATATACAGAGGATGTGCATGAAAATGAAGAAGTGTTCATATTAGAGTAAAAACTATATAACTAATTCAAATTACTGTGTTGTAGGAGGAGTTTGTGCCAGTCCATCACAGAATCCCCTATGTATGTATTTCCACACACCGACCCACATAGGGCCAGTGTAAAGTTGCCAGTTTAAAGCCACAGGGATTGAACAACATACTGGTGGCACTTTGCACACACAAAATAAGCAAAATAATTTGAGGAAACTGTTTTGGTCCTTTAGGAAACTTATTCTTTTTGATTTTTTTTAGACTCATGCAGGTTTAAATCATACATGTCATTGTGGAATGCTGGTGGAAATACAGAAAAGTTTGAGAAAACAAACACACAGACACTGGAATAATGTTCAAACTCCACACAATGCATAGTAGCAGTGATAAACACAGTATCATTTTATATCTCCCAAATATTGTTGTATTTCTTAAATAAAAATATTAATGCAAAAAATAAGCATTCACCTGTAAATCACTGACCAAATATTTGTTAATGTTAAATCTGAGAGCAATTTCAGCATTCAAAACACAGGATACACTTTTAGTTCTTAAAACCAAGTGACATTCTCTAGTTCACTTATTTCTACATCATGGCTTTAGGCTACATTGCTCATTACATTCTCACTCCTCAGCAACAGAAGATGAAATATAAAGTACAATGCCAGACAAACACAACATTCCCCCAATACCCCCTGGAGAAAATCAGCTAAGGAAGTTGTGTTTTTGTCATGATGGTGAGTTTATGTTATGGATCTATGAAAAATGAATTTCTGTGCTAACATGAGACAAATCTGTTTGGTCATACTGGAGCAAAAGCTGAAATTTTGAGGAAGTTCTGGAAAATGTTATCAGGTAAGTGTGACGATGTGGGTTCTGGCTCCACACTCCCTTTGATGTTGGAAGCATTTGAACCCAACACCGTTAATGTTGCCGAATGAGCTAGTCAATGGAGGCAAATTACTGAGCAAGGGAAGGTAGAAAGTGCAAAAGTGCTTTTATTTAAAACAGTCAACAAAAACAGTGTTCACAAATAAATAGTGCAGTTCTTCAAATTCATTAAATAAATAATCCATAAAAGAACACGTAGGTTAAAACCATTGGAAAAAACAATCCTTTAAAAACAGAGGTTAAAATCTTTTTAGGAAGCAGTCTTAAAACCATCAACAAATACGGTGCTCTTCTGTTAGCGTTCACCTGCTTATCCCGTATGGGCCACGCAGCAGGCAAGACGCTTCTACAGCTGCCCTCCTCAAACACACGCAAGACTGGAAATCCCTGGCATCCCAGCCTCGAGACTTGGACTCCTTGGTCTCCAGGACGCTCACACCAAGGACTGCTACTCCAAGCCTCCCGACTTCCGCTGCCTTTCTGCGGCCTTCTGCGGCTCGTCGCTTTCACCTTGGTCACTCCCGCTACCTGCTCGGCGTCAACACAAACACGAACACCCAGCTTCCATGCAGCTGTCCAGGCCCCACCGACCTGCTTCCTCTCCTGCTCCCGGTAACCTCCGTCCTCTCCTTTCCTTTCCTTTCTCCGATCGTTTCTTTCTCTCTCCGCGTTTCCTCTCCGATCGTTTCTTACACTACCCCACAACCGACTCGCTTCTTTTAAAACGTGAGGGGCCATCACAGCTGCAGCATTAGCCACGGAGCAATCACGAATGTGGGCAGTTCCTCACCTGTGCACAGAAACCCACATCGACGACTGCCCCTTAGATTTATTTATTTAAAATCAATGGCCTTTTCTCCACGAGCTGTGGACCCATAACACCACATTAGGTAAGGAGCAGATGACTAAATTGATTTAGCCACAAAATTCCATTGTACTATAAACACCATGTACATTATATACACAATAAACTAAGTTTGATTGAATTTTTCATAAATGGCAACCTAGAGCGGCGTTTGGGGTGGCAAATGGGGTGACTGCCCCAGGCCCCATGCCTAAGGAGGCCCCGCTTTTGAGGTCCAATTCGAGCGGATTTGTCAAGTTAGATTCTCCAGTTATATTTTGATAAAGTCCGCATGTTATCTTGCAAAAATTTATTTGAATACTGTAATGAGAAAATCCGGCATATGTTATCATTATTTTAATTAAATTTGCGAGCAAGTTTATACAGTCCACACATGCCGGTAACAGTTTTTGACATAACCACCCCACCGTGGGGTTGGTCAACCCTAAGCCCCGCACACCCGTAAGGCTGCCTCTGATGGCAGGTATTCATTCAACATTCATACTCCTGCTCAGAAATGGTATATTGCAGATGAAGACTAACATGGATAAAGATGAACCAGAGTTTGTGCTGTTTGTTGTGTCAGTAGGATCTCCATAGGATCTAAAAAGTCAGTGACTTGAATATCTTTGGGCATCACTAGTCAGACTCTACTGCATCTACTCACAACATGTTAGGAAGTAAAAAACACAAAAATGAATCGACCATATCCTATTTGTTTTTTCTTATAATTTCAATAACATTCTGTCACATTACTATTACATTTCCGGTGTGTTATTAATTTATATTTCTAGTGGTTTTCATTTTATATCGTCATCTTTTGTTTTTCAATGAATGCCACCATTATCTGAATGTGGATAAGGTATGTTCCCAGGTAAAATGGTGCTCACCTCTGTGGCGCATGACATCGGGACAACTGTCCTTTAAATGAAGGAGGTGTGTGCAGTTAATCAGCCAAACTTTGGCTAGCAAAGAAAACACCCTGGGAAGAGACTTACCACTAAATCAATTAAAATAAAGAACAACATTACATGTGGAAAAGTTCTCTGGCTTTGAATTTTATTTAGTATTGGTTTGATCCCATTAACATATTGAAAAGATAAAATGACTTTGGCCTATTGAATCCTGCTTACATGGTTCAGTCCATACTGAAAGACTTTTGAAATTTCTGTTGTTCACTAACAAATCATTTCCTTGGCTCTTCATCTTGACCAATTAGACACATTACAGCAGCTCTTCATTTACTAACTTCTGTTACTCAGAATAGAGACACTTCTGCTATACTGTA
Source organism: Polypterus senegalus (assembly GCF_016835505.1). Taxonomy (NCBI): domain Eukaryota; kingdom Metazoa; phylum Chordata; class Cladistia; order Polypteriformes; family Polypteridae; genus Polypterus; species Polypterus senegalus. The sequence goes on from NC_053155.1 coordinate 238,558,153, forward strand.
GGATTTCAACACTTACATACTCTTCAGTTCTTTAGGGTTTGATAAACTGTATAGGGCTTCATTGCTCTATGAACTAATAAAGTCTGCTTTGATGTGTTTATCACTAACATGTGAACAGAATGGAACTAAAGTGACAAAAAAATATTGTGATAAGAAAGAAACCTTCACACTTCAGAACTCATCAAAAACGTGTTGCAATGTTGATTGCCAGTTATAGAGAATGAACAGAAGGTTTATGTGGTGCAGAATACTATGAGGCTCATCACAGGTGTTTTACCTGCAAGTATCTGAGGCTGGGACATCCAGATTAAGAACTGCAGAATAGGAGAGGGTTTTTGATTCAGATTGTATCTATTATGAGACTGTACAATCTACATGATGAATGTTAAGATAGATAGATAGATAGATAGATAGATAGATAGATAGATAGATAGATAGATAGATAGATAGATAGATAGATAGATAGATAGATAGATAGATACTTTATTAATCCCAAGGGGAAATTCACATACTCCAGCAGCAGCATACATAAAGAGCAATATTAAATTAAAGAGTGATAAAAATGCATGTATAACAGACATTAACTTTGTGTAATATTAACGTTTATCCCCCCAGGTGGAACTGAAGAGTTGCATAGTGTGGGGGAGGAACAATCTCCTCAGTCTGTCAGTGGAGCAGGACAGTGACAGCAGTCTGTTGCTGAAGCTACTCCTCTGTCTGGAGATGATCCTGTTCAGTGGATGCAGTGGATTCTTCATGATTGACAGGAGCCTCCTCAGAGCCTGTCGCTCTGCCACGGATGTCAAACTGTTCAGCTCCATACCTACAATAGAGCCTGCCATCCTCACCAGTTTGTCCAGGCATGAGGTGTCCCTCTTCTTTATGCTACCTCCCCAGCACACCACCGCATAAAAGAGGGTGCTCACCATAACTGTCTAATAGACCATCTGCAGCATCTTATTGCAGATGTTGAAGGACGCCAGTCTTCTAAGGAAGTATAGTCGGCTTTGTCCTCTCTTGCACAGAGCATCAATATTGGCAGTCCAGTCCAATTTATCATCCAGCTGCACTCCCAGGTATTTATAGGTCTGCACCCTCTGCACACAGTCACCTCTGATGATCATTGGGTCTACAAGGGGCCTGGGCCTCCTAAAATCCACCACCAGCTCTTTAGTTTTGCTGGTGTTCAGTTGTAGGTGGTTTGAGTCGCACCATTTAACAAAGTCCTTGACCACGTTCCTATACTTCTCCTCCTGCCCACTCCTGATGCAGCCCACGATAGCAGTGTCATCAGCAAACCTTTGTATGTGGTAAGCAGCCAAGGCAGTGTCTCTAATCTGCTTTTATTTATTTATGTATTTGTTACAATGGAAATTACCTTTATTCATTTGTTTTTTCCTTTTTGTACAACCTCAGATGCAACATTTCAATGTGTTGGTTCTTCAAACAAGGTCCAAAAACAGTTATTGAATGTAACTATGTTGAAGTAACAGCCTACATGGTCATATCCAATACCCACTGAGGCAGCTCTAAAGAAATTTCCAATGCAACATCTCAAACAATGTGCATTTTTAAAGCCCTTATCTTTGATGGTCAAATCCCACTGGTCAGCTGCCAAAAAGTAGGTTTTAAAGCTCAGCATTAAAAAAAGACAACCCTTGCTACTTCACAAGTCTAAATGGTAGATGTTTTGTATTCCTAATTTTCCATGGAGGTGGTTTTCCAAATCTTTGGCCACACTAACTTTGCCCCATCATGTCATTTGAATTTTGTATATTTTCTTTTTTACTTTCTGGTTTTTGGACTTTCTGCTTAAATGTTTTGGATTTGGATCTCTTCAGAGTTGCTTCTTTGACGCAACCCTTTGTATTTTGCACCTTTTTCAATCGTTTGTTTAACAGACTTTATTATTATTATTTTTATTATAGTAGAAACTTTATTATTTAGGTCCATGTGTTATCACAGTTTCCTTCATGCTTTTTGAAAAATATAGTCTAGGCCTCAAGCCTGTATTTGAGTTTGAGGGCCAGACCACCTTTGTGGTTGCAGGCCTTTCTGAAGTTGCTTGAACCCTACCTCACAACACCATCTCTTAATTCCAAAATCCAATGGCAGGGAAAGGCCTTCGACCCTTACCCAAGTATTGCTTTGTAGGACAATTCATTTACTAGCAATACATCCTATAAGTTCTGGAACAATCTCCTTATAAATAAAGGGTTTTTGTCCTTGGTAACATTCATATTAGAATCTGGCCACTACAGGCAAAAAGGTCCCACCTGTGCTGAACTCCATTAGGCACAGCAGGTGTTCAGAGTACAATCTGAGCCAGAAAATACCAGAAGATAGAGGGAAATATTAAGGTGCTGACTGTGACGTTGTTAAAAGAAACGATTAGTCTAAATAACCAGAAAACATCATCAAACCAGAACCAAAATACTAAGCAAAAATAAAGTTGAATAAATGTTGAAAAAGTATGTTTATTAAGTTTTGTGAAAAGGAATAAGTTTGACCCCTTGTATCCCATTAGGGGGTGAACCTCAGGTATCAGTTCATGTAAAATGCACAGCTTTAAGTCCTTTTGATCATTTCTGCTGAAAACGCCTATTGCTTTACTCTTTTACATAATAGTGTCTTTTTCTATGCAAAATGTGTTCCAAAAATGGCCTAAAAATGAGGGTTTTTTGTGTTTAGATGGACAAGAATACAGAGAAACCCCAAAAAGCTTGATGTCTTGCCTAACTAGGTTAGTTGAAAGTTCTATAATATTTCGGGGTTTTCTTGTACTAGTGAGTCAGGAGGCATTGAACAAAAAAAACTAAAGTGACTTCATAGTGTGCATAAGTAATTCTTAGGAATATAATAAATGCACAAATTTTCCAAAAATGAAACATCTTGACTAAAGGTCAAAAACTTAAATCCATTATACCACCTACTCCATATTGGAAATTGTTGCTGTAGCCAATGGGAATGTGAGAGTTCTACTAATCTTGTTTTGTTCTTTCACTGTTCATCTTTGAGTTCAGTAGATTCACTGTGAATAGTTCTAAAGCAAAAGCTAAAGAAATGGCAGTAAAAACCACTTGTCATTTTACATACTCTGTAAATTTTCTGTAAACATTCAAGTATTGTTTAAAGTAAAATAATGTATTGAGGAGGAAATCCGCTGTACAGTAATCCCTCGCTATATCGCGCTTCGACTTTCGCGGCTTCACTCTATCGCGGATTTTAAATGTAAGCACATCTAAATATACATCACGGATGTTTCGCTGGTTCGCGGATTTCTGCGGACACTGTGTCTTTTAATGTATGCTACACGCTTCCTCAGTTTGTTTGCCCTGTTGATTTCATACAAGGGACGCTATTGGCGGATGGCTTAGAAGCTGCCCAATCAGAGCATGTATTACATATTAACTAAAACTCCTCAATGCTATAAGATATGCATCCCGCGCGGAGCTCGATTGTTTGCTTGTCTCTGCCTCTCTGTCTCACCCTCTCTGACATTCTCTGCACTTGATGGAGGGGCTGTTTGCACAGTGGCTGTTTGCTTAAAAGATACTGACGCTCCTCTAAAAAAATGCTGCTTTATTGCGGTGCTCGGCATATTTAAAAGCACAAAAGCACACGTATTGATTTTTTGATTGTTGCTTTAATCTTGCTCTCTCTCTCTGACGTTCTCTGCGCCTGACGGAGGAGATGTGAGCAGAGGGGCTGTTTGCACAGAGGCTGTTTGCTTAGAAGATACTAACGCTCCTCTAAAAAATGCCGCGGCAAACTTAAAAGCACAAGTATTGATTTTTTGATTTTTTGCTTTTCTTTGAGCTCTCTCTCTCTCTCCCTCTGAAATTCTCTGCTCCTGAAGAGAAGAAGATCTATTTGCATTCTTTTAATTGAGAGAAAGAACTGTCATCTCTGTCTTGTCATGGAGGACAGTTTAAACTTTTGACTAAAGGGTGTTATTTCATGTCTAGAGGGCTCTAATAATGTTAACAGTGTGGGAGAGTTTATAAGGGCTTAAAATATATAAAAATAACTACACAAACATATGGTTTCTACTTCGCGGATTTTCGTCTATCGCGGGGGTTGCGTTCCAGGAGGGATTACTGTACTTAATAATATTACACACATTATTTTTGTACCTTTTTCCATTACAAACACCATACCCTTAAAGGAAACAGTAGCTGAAGTTTCACTTTTTACCACAAATCACACACTATATAGGGTATAGAGCCAGACTTAAAGTAATTCTTAATGGTGAGTTCCAGTTTTTTTTCCTGAAAATAACTTTATATGTTTTGAGGTAATGAAAGACACTTAATGCTTATTAATGAACCACCATCCAGCTTTTTAAGCCACTACGGTCAATTCATTGGCAGTCAAAGTCTAACACAGCAATATGTGGCACGAAGCAGGAGCGAAACCCTGACAGTCAATCACAGGATATAATGTGTAAATCCTCTGAACCAAATTATGTACTTACAATGGTGTTGAGAATTTATCTCTACTGGGGGATATTAGTGTTTATATACTGTAGATGTCAAAATTGAAATCCTGAGCAAAAGTGGCCCATCGTAGCTTTAGTCAGCAGGCCTTATTACAAAATGTGAAAAGTCCAAAACACGTCTATTTGGAATTGAGATTCAGAGCATAATTATCTCAGCTTTTAATTAAATCATTTCAGATCATTAATTAATCGCTAATGAATACCGGGTCAGAATACTTAAGTTAATGACACATTTTGATTTTTAACAAATGTGCAAACCTTTCTGAAATCATGTTTTAACTTTGTCATTATGGGTTATTAAGTGCAGATGTATGGGTAAGGATGGAAAATTTCATAATTTAAAATGACATCTTGAACACAATAAAGGGGCCTTAATACTTTTTGTGTCCACATTATTATTCCAGAATATATGACAGAAGAAAATTGGTACAATTCACTCATCTTATTTCCTGATATACCTTACACTTTTCAAATTAATAACAGACCAGATAATTCTACAGCGGATTTCAAAAAATGACCCACAACAGGTTATTTAGACATAATTGAGCTATATCAATGCAAAACTCAATTATTATATTTGCAGAGTTCACATTCAATCTGACTAATCTTCCCTTGCATGTTAGGCATTTTTACACATCTTTGAAGAAATAATTTTTACTACCAGATTGAAAGAAAAAGTAGAGATCCTCTTTAAACTTACACTTTCTCTCCATAATCTTTTAGAGAATTGTAACTTCATCCTTCCAATCATATTTTATTCTCTTCACCCTGAAAAAATTGAGTTTGGCTTTTGTACTGGTCATGTCATAGTTAGACTTCAATGATTTTACTTTTATGCTTACAATAAAACCAACTTTTAAAATTATTATTTACAACATTCTGTAATACTTGTGCTGTACTATCAGACACTGCTTCTAGGTGGTTATCTTCTTAATTATCAAATAACATTTAGACTAAGCTGAAGTGTGATGACAGTTTTTCTTCAGTATTGTCTCAAGTTAGATAGATGATCACTGTGGCATAATTGTTATTTCATAAAATTTGTAGCATATCACAACAATCTCAAACCTGTTTAATCAAAATTTTAATTTTTGTGGACTGGAGCCTGGTTGCAAGTAGGAGTCAGCCCTGGATAGGGAAACTGTACATCCCTGAGCCCACTCATGCACATGGAGCCCATTTTCAATCACAAATTAACCAAACAAGTATGATAACATAAAAGGAGAAGTGGAGTACCAGGAGAAACAAACGCACACCTGCACAGTGTTAGAATGTGTGCATACTATCAACTTGTATTCAAATACAAGTTAAAACATACATAGTGCGATGATAAGGACTAGAGTTTCTTACAGTTCCAATAGAAGAGATAAGGTCTTTAAACTGCAGGCTCCTATACACACTGGGCAGATCTGTCTGCTAAGGGATGACCCATCAGTCTCAGTATTTATTTCAAAAAAGAAACTCCTTTCAATTCATTACAGTTGCTATTGCAACTATTGAGTATGTAAGAATTTTTTATTTGTCTGCACTGATGATGTGGTATTCACCATCATCTGTATTTACTAACTCCCTTTCTCTTTCTTATTTTCTTGGTATACTTTATGATGTATGGTACAAATGCTCACTTGATCTCATTCTTCTACTTGTCCTTGCATAGGAGACACTATGATTGATGGGAACAGAGTTTCTAGCACAACATTACGATTCCATGACAATCATGAATGATGATCCTAATGATCCACTGTACAGTACACCACAACAAGTCTAGACCATTGTCGGGCAATTGCTAGTGTTTTTGAGCTTTTGGTTGATTAAAAAGATAATCTTTAAAAAAATGTTGAAAAAACAGATAACAGAACACTTATGAAATCTAAGAAACGCGAGAGACTTCAAATGATCGACAAGGAAATGTATGTCTGTCTTTCGAAAATTGATCCTCGCATCAATCTCATATGTGCTGAAAAACAATCTCAACGTTCACATTAATTAAATTTAAGATTTATCCTTTGATTCCTTTATTAATAAAATGTCTTTCAAACTTGCAAATTAACTGTTTTTATTAGCGATTGTCCATAGATTGTGTCGTCACAACTTTATTTATAGGCAGTCCCTCAGTTGCGCCGCGAAAGAAAATATTTGGACTTAGTGCACCGCAACTCGAAAAAGGATGCCTTTCACTGGTTTAGACCAGTGGTTCTCAACCTGTGGGTCGCCACTCCGTTGGGGGTCGAATGAGGATTTGCCAGGGGTCGCCTAAGACCATTGAAAATATGGGTTTTGTCTATTCTAATGTGTAAAACTTGTTATTGTACAAATTTTTTTCATTGGTAGTTGCTAGTTTTTTACTATAATTGTCATTCGAGGATAGATGTTGCATCAGAATAATTTGAAACGTTTTAATTGTCGTAACTTGATTATTTTTAACTGTTTACATTACTGTACATTGAACAGGGATTTATGCACTTCTTCCATTTCCAACAACATATCTTTGCGAAACAGGGTTTTCTAGATTGTTGGTTATCAAGGCTAAATACAGAAGTAGACTTGTTGCAGAAGATGATATTTGCTGTGCTCTTGCAAAGACTGCCCGGAGAATTTCTGATCTGCTGAGAAAGAAGCAGCCTCAACCTTCGCATTGACGTTGGCTTTTTACACAATTTTGTAGCAATGTAGTTTACTGTTGTTATATTAAGACTGTTACCATATCTAAATATGCTATCACATTTTTCTCTGGTTGGTGACTTCAGTTAAACACACAATGAAGGACAATGGGTCACAATTTAATTTATCATACATGCTTCCTCAGTTTGTTTGCCCAGTTGATTTCATACAAGGGACGCTATTGGCGGATGGCTTAGAAGCTACCCAATCAGAGCATGTATTACATATTCACTAAAACTCCTCAATGCTATAAGATATGCCTACTGCGCGGTGCTCGATTGTTTGCTCGTCTCTGCCTCTATCTCACCCTCTCTGACATTCTCTGCGCCTGATGGAGGGGCTGTGAGCAGAGGTGCTGTTTGCACAGAAGCTGTTTGCCTAGTGGATACGGACGCTCCTCTAAGAAATGCTGCTTTATCGCGGTGCTTCCGCATACTTAAAAGCACAAAAGCACACATTGATTTTTTGATTGTTTGCTTTAATCTCGCGCTCTCTCTCTCTTTCTCTCTGACGTTCTCTGCGCCTGACGGAGGAGATGTGAGCAGAGGGGCTGTTTGCACAGAGGCTGTTTGCTTAGAAGATACTGACGCTCCTCTAAAAAATGCCGCCTTATTGCGGTGCTTCAGCAAACTTAAAAGCACACGTATTGATTTTTTGCTTTTCTTTGCGAGCGATCTCTCTCTCTCTCTGAAATTCTCTGCTCCTGATGCAGACACTCCTTTGAAGAGAATATATATTTGCATTCTTTTAATTGTGAGAAAGAACTGTCATCTCTGTCTTGTCATGGAGCACAGTTTAAACTTTTGACTAAAGGGTGTTATTGCATGTCTAGAGGGCTCTAATAATGTTAACAGTGTGGGAGAGTTTATAAGGGCTTAAAATATATAAAAATAAATATACAAACATATGGTTTCTACTTCGCAAATTTTCATCTATCGCGGGGGGTTCTGGAACACAACCCCCGCGATCGAGGAGGGATTACTGTATATAATTACATATTGTTTTTGTTATTAATCACTACTCTTTAATTATGTTCAATTTGTAACAATGAAAATACATCCTGCATATTAGATATTTACATTACAATTCATAACAGTAGCAAAATTACAGTTATGAAGTAACAACGGTTGGGGTCGCAACAGCATGGGAAATTATATTAAAGGGTCGCGGTGCTAGAAAGGTTGAGAACTGCTGGTCTAGACAAAGACTTGGTGTCTCGATGGCATTGGTTAGTTAGAATTTAGCTAAATATTTACAAAGCACTATGGTCTTGTACATTTTCTGTGTGATGTTTCTATCAAACTGTTTCATTTAAACTTCTTAGTAACTTATTGGCCTTATTTGATCTTCCTCTATTCAAGCTTATTTTCATGTGTGATATTTTACTACTCTAGCAGTAAATATACAACACAGCTTGTACAATTTTTAAACCCATTTCTCCCTTTCCCAGGTTGGAGACTAAAGCCAATCCGTGCAGCTCTGGGCCTGATGAAAGAAACCAGCCTGCAAAACACACCAGTCCATTACATGGCCTACTTATGCACATTCCCACACTTATATTAATTTAGAATACCAGTTAGCTTAACTCCTTTGAGGAGGTGGAAGAAAAACTGGAGTACCCGGAGTGAAACTCTCAAACAGATCCAGGAAACTAGGCCAGTGAGACAGTAGTGCTAAGCTCTGCACCACCATGCCACATTAATCTATTTATATGTTATTGACTTTAAGCATGATATTCCAAATTCTACTTTTCTACTGGTTTCCTTTAGTGTGTCCTTGTTTTTAACTACTTCCATGTCCATAGCTGTGCAGTTTTCTCTCAAATTTTGAATATTTCCAATTACTTGAATTTGTATTATACACAGTAAATTACTCACTCACATAATTAGGACTGACACTTTAACCTACCACAGCATTCTCAAACCTGTTTGGTCCGATTCATTGCTGGTGGGGCCATCTCCCACATTCAACATCCACATGTTGATTGATATTTAAATTACCACATTTATTATGTATAAAAACAATTTTCTTCTAAAAATTCATTACACCATGACATCCATGTATAGTTATTCAGTAACTGTAAACAACTGTCAAGATTGAATTAAAAGGTTGTTTGGTTATTATTATTGTTTTTCTCTCTCTCTCTCTCCCTTTTTTGTCTTTCAGAAAATTTAGAGGAGTGAACTTTCATCTCTTAAGTCATGGTATTCATGACCTGAACAAGAAGGTTGGCTGTTGTATCTGTTGGTGGGCTCATAGCAGGGGACACTAACCTTCTTATTATGGACGTACTCTACTTTCTCAGTGGAGATAACCATGGCTCAGTGCAAGTGCAAGGTCATTCTATGGAAAGTTTCTTTCAGCAGGGGTGTATATTTTTATAAAGATCATTAAGGTGCTCCTGGGGAAAAATGTTGCACACTGTAAATAATATTATACTGTAAAAAAAGATACAGTTTTCAGTGGGAGTTCTTATTGACTTAATAAAATATAATGATCAAATAAATCAGGCTCATACCCCTTGATCTGTATAAATGCATCTTTTGCAATACAATAATTAAAATTAAACACAATCCATCCATCCATTATCCAACCCGCTATATCCTAACTACAGGGTCACGGGGGTCTGCTGGAGCCAAACCCAGCCAACACAGGGCGCAATGCAGGAAGCAAACCCCGGGCAGGATGCCAGCCCACCGCAGTTAAACACAATTAAAATCTAAATATTAATAATCTATCAAATCTATCAAGATTCTGTCATGATTAACCACTTCATGGTACCTATGTCTGTATTAAGTAGACAGGCTAGAAAAATCCCTAAATGGGGTGCTGAAAACCTCAAAGAACAGATAAACGTACAACCCCACCATCACAGAGAAGGAGCCAGTTTAGAACCATTAGTTAACCTGCACAAGTCTGGGATGCAGACTAAATTTCACACATGATTTTCACCTTTGACTGCAGTTTGGGTCAGTTACTTTAGAATGTGCCTACCAAATAATACTTGTAATAATGATTATATACTAGTATACTAGTACTACAAAACTCGGTTCACTAAACTAATTGGCTGATCTTTTGAAACACACTGGTTTAAAATTTCAGCTGGGTCCTGTATTCCTTTGCATTTCATCTATGATTTATAAAAATCCTACTACTATATAACTTTAAGAACATTAGAACAATCTAGATGAGAACAGGCCATTCAGACCAACAAAGCTTTCCAGTCCTATTCACTTAATTCTAAAAAAATATCAAGTCTAGTTTTTAAAATCCCTAAAGCCTTACTGTCTACCACACTACTTGGTAGCTTATTCCAAGCGTCTGTGGTTCTCTGTACAAAGAAAAATTTCCTGATGTTTTTGCAAAATTTCCCCTTAACAAGTTTCCATCTGTGTCCCCGTGTATTTGATGAACTTATTTTAAAATAACAGTCTCGATCCACTGGACTAATTCCCTTCAGAATGTTAAACACTTTAAACACATTACCTGCATTGTGAGGGAGCATCAGGTACAGCACTTTGGCCATGTGGCAGTTTCCTCGAGAATGATTTGGCTCGTAAGATCCTCATTGTTGGAGACCCGAGTGGCTGGACCAGGCCACGGGGTCACCCACGCAACACCTGGCTGCAACAGATAGAGGGTTATTTCCAGAGAGTGGGACTGGACCGCGTGTCTGCCTTGGGGGGTTGCCAACCGGGATCCCGAACTGTAGTGGAGATGTAGTGTACCAGTGCATGCTCCCCAACTTGACTTGAATCATGTCACCTCTTAATCTTCTTTTGCTTAAACTGAAAAGGCTCAGTTCAACATTAGAACAGTTTTGATAAGACAAAGTCATTCAGACCAAAAAACCTACTAATTCTTAGATTCTGTAAAAATAACACTGAGACAATATTCTCAGAACAAGTTCTACTCTACCATATTTGTTGATAATTGATTCCATGTGTCTATTTTTGTTTGTGTAAAGAAAAACCTAATAACATTTATAGGAAATTCACCCTTAAGTTTCTAAATGTGTCCTATGATCTTATTGAAGAGCAGGGATCCACCATACTAATTTAATTTAGACTTTAAACACTTCCATTGTTTCCCCTCATAGTCTTTCCTCATTGCTCATACCACTCAGTTCTCAGTGGAGTCAGCCTGGTCGCTCTACTCTAGACTTACTTTAGTTCTGATATGTATTTTTCATAATTTGAACACAAAAACTGTACGCAGTACTGTAGAGGAGACCTTTCTAAGGAGTCATATAGCTTAGTCATAATCTCCCATGACTTGTAATTTACAGAACTTTACTGAATAGTTTAACACCGTCTTAGCCTCATTAACTACTTCTTTATATTGTCGGAACTTACATAATGAAGAGTTAACTGTGACTTCTAGGTTTTTCTTATGTGGTATACTATTGACTTACTAGCCTACTGTTGTGTATGCAAATAGAAGTTTTTTTTTCATGTGATTTAGCTGATTTCATATTATCTGTCCTTACAAGCACTGTTGTTTCATCTTGATTGCCTTGTTGCTTATATTCCAATCCAAATCTTTTTTGTGTATTAAAAAAAGCAGCGGCCCCAGCATCGAACCCCAATGGTCACCACTTTAAACTTCACCTAAGGTTCCTCGAGGCAGATCCCTTTGTTTCCCACTTCGCTTAGATTTATTAGTAGCCTTTCATGTAGGACCTTATCAAAAGCCTTCTGAAAATGATGTTACGTAATTTCATCTGAGGTGGAACCCAGGGGATAGTACATTTTGCATGGGCATGAGGCACCACCCTAGGTAAAACTGAATAATGGAGTGAGAGATAAATACTCTGCATCAGCATGAAAGAGAGAAACAGAGAATGGTTTCAACCGAAAGGGACCGAAGGATTGCATTAAAAATGCAGTGACAGGGTAAAAACAGGGAGAAACCTAAAAGAGCAGTCAAGAGTCGTGCAAGCTTTAAGTGGGCTTGTTTTACTGTTTTGGAGGATCCTTCTTATTCAGACAATGGGCAGCGGTTGGTACTGTTATATATCACAGCATTAGAAGTAAATATCAGTCTGCACTTTTGGATTCACCCAGAAAAGTGAATGGATTATTCAATGACCTCATCACAGTGCTGTACAAAATGCTGAGCTGAGAATTCCAGCAATAATTATGATAATACAGTACATTGAAAGACATAAGTTACAAATCTTTTTTATATTCTAAAGTGTTCTCTCTGCTGAATAAACCACTGTTTTTAGCCTCTTCAGGGTCCCTTAGGTAATGATGGCTCAAAATAATCCTCTCAGACACATAGAATCAGGAATTGGAAGAACACTTATTTCAGTATGCATTCCTCTATACTGCTGTACATGCAGATAATCACAGAGTATCTGCAAAGGACTGAATTACGAGGAATTGTTTAACCTTCCTCTTATGTTAGCTTTCTGTTACTATCTCTTATGTTAACGGGTCAGTTTTGACCCGTGTCTTTAATCAGCCATATTACCTTCAAAACAATTATTTATCATCCAATTTTTTTCCTTACCGCTTGGTTACTTTGTTACGCTTCCTTGTCCATTAAAAGAATGTTTATAATATTTTTGCTGTGACCTCATGAGCTTTTACCTTAACAGCATATCTCTCATTTTCAATTTTAAAAAATGATTAAATGAACCTCAAGAGAATTATTTAAATAAATAAAAGGTTGTTACGTTACCTGACTATTACTGAGGGGTATTAGAACACATCTCTTAAATAAATTTATTATATATATTTTTTTATTATAATATTAATTACTATAGTAACATCTATGGTGTTACGGGTCAAATTTGACCCATATATATTTATTTCAAAGAAAAAGGCAAAAAAGTGTTTTCAAAAATAACTTTAATATAAATGGAAAGCTAAACAAGTAAATCTCAAAATGTGGATTTGCAAGGTCAAACAAACAAAGAACAATCAAGCAAATCAAACCAATAGAAATGAGGCACTAGTTCCAAAAAACGTCTTTGTGTGCAAGAACATGCATGTGCATTTAGATGCATGTGTGGCATAAAGTGACACTTTTAGTGTGTTCTTTGCAAATATATTTTTTGCAGTAGAAGCAGAGTACGTTTGTCTTTCTGTCTTTATTGCTAGGGCAGACCTGACACCTCTTTCTTTTAGAATCAGGTGGCCTCAGTGGGGTTGTGGTTGTGGCTGTGTAGGTTGATGTTGAGGCAGTGCTGGCCAAAGAGGATGCTGGCACTGATGCTCTTTGTGTTGCTCATGGTGTGGAAGGAGTGCTACTTGAGATCTACAGCTGTCTGACCACGACTGCAGCGGCTGGGTCCCGGGGCACCCGTTCCCTTTACTCAATGTGTGCCTTGACAAGGGAACTTCCTAACTCCTCAAGAAACATTCTCCGCTTGTTTTTTCTGGTTGAGGTCCACCCTAGGTGAATGTGGGTCCACAACACAAATGCATTGTATGCAGACACATCTAGAATGTTATAAAACACAACCATTGGCCATCTCCTGGTCATTCTCTGGCAAGTCTAGGTGGCAGTCAGCTAGTCCACTCCACCTTTGTTTCTATTATAGTTCAAGATAATTATGGGCTTTTTGTCACTTGCTGATGACACAGCTGTGTCTTTGTGAAAAGTGGACATAAGTATCACACTCCGGTGTTTTTTTGGTCAATATGAAACAACCGTGGTGGTCTCTGTAAAAGCAAATTTTGAAGAAAGTGGAGCCCTGTCCTTCACCTGCAAAATTTCGGCAGGCAGCTCAGGTTTATTTTTTTTTTTTACTGTGCCCACCATGGTAAGTTTCCACCTGAGAAGTTCTTGTCTAAGGTCATAGCTGGTAAAGAAATTGTCATATGTGATATTGTGACCCCGCAGTCCAGTAGTCATATCGAGGACTACACGTTTTCCTTGATTTTTTTCAGGAATGCCACTTGCATGTTTGCCTGTGTAAATATGCAGATTCCATGCATAGCTGGTTTTCGCATCACAGGCTGCCCAAATTTTTATGCCGTATTTCCCTGGCTTACTAGGCATGTACTGCCGGAAACGGCATTTTCCACGGAAAGGGACAAAATGTTCATGTACTGTTACCTCTGGCCCTGGGTTGAACATCAGTGGAAGGAGCTGCACCCACCTTTCCCAGACATCCCTGATGGGAGCAAGCTTGTCAGATTTTTCTCTAGTTTCTCTGTTGTCAAATCTAAGGACTCTTGATATCATTCGAAATGACTGAAGTGACATTGTTGACCGGAAAATATTTCTGCCTGTTGACGCATCCCAGAGACTGTCAGTGGCCTCACTGCTGGATTTGTAAACACCAGCAAGAAGAAGAACACCAATATAAGCACCCAGGTATTCCTCATCAATGTCATTCCACATGTCGCATGAACCTTTTTTCCTTCAAGGTTTGTCATAGTAATCATGACTTTCTTTAGTGACAATGGCATAAACAGATTAAAACATGTCTTGATGTCACTTACTCTCGTCACAGCAAACCTTGTGATTCCAGGGGTCATTTTGATGAAATTTGCAGCAATTGCCCTGCCATGTAAGTCAGGAGTTACTGAGCTCCAACAGATGTTACCACTTTTGGATTTGAACGTTTCAACAGGAGTGAATGCAGCTTCAGCATCGGTGACCTCCTCATCAGACTCACCAGATGTGTCTGTGCCTTCTGGTAAATACTCTACAATGTCTTCCTCCTCGGAAACCTGCTCATCTGTATCACTATGCTGTTCTGTGTCCTCTGGCTCATTTTCAGAAAAGATATGATCCAGAGCTTGGCTTACTGTAAATCTTCTTCTCATTTTTGACTGCTGCAAACAGGAGATGTGTACTCTGTAAGTCACCGACGCTAAACTAAATTTGTCTTATGCAAGCATTACATGTCTGTCTTTGTTTGTTTTGTTTGTTTCTTCAGGTAAGGAGACACAAAGGCAAAGAGAGAAGCCCCTCAAAGTGTGTTTATGATTTTTGTTTTGACCCTATTGTTTTATAACCTTAAATTATAACTGGGTCAAAACTGACCCTACCAACACAAAGGTAATAATTTTCACCAGAGCTTTTTATAATTTAGTTAAATTTTTTTTTTGTTTTGTTTTATTTTAATTAAATACAGATTCCTGACAAAGTCAAAAAGCCTTGATGCAATAAACAAAATTAGGTAGTAGTTTTGTGCATTTAAAAAGTAAAATGGGTCGGTGCTGACCCTAACACAAGAGGAAGGTTTTAATTAAGAGTTGAGGGTGGAAAATGTGCATTAAAGATGTTATAATTAGATAAATGGAAAGAAGGAATGATTCAGTAAAAGGCAGAACTGCAAATAATAAAACATAGAATGTAGTTGTACTCAAGAGCCATACAAGAGCTGAAAAAATTGCAAAAAATAATTCAGGGATTTAAGTTCAACATAGTTGTGCACATTTTTTTTAACAGAAGTGTCCAACCATGTGGTGATTTTTTAAATGTGTTTTTATACAGAGATAATAACTAAGGAGAATAAGATACAAGAATCATTTTGCTTTTCATAAATAAGTAAATGAGAAGCTGCACTGAATCTAAAATACTTTCTTGGTGAGACTATGATGAGGTCATTTTTACTTTAAAAGCTGCCATTTCCACCTGGGGATTTTAAATGTCATCTAAGAACAATTTAATGTTAGTTGTTAGAAAAATGTGAAAAAGAGGTTGACAGTAGTAACTTCAATATGTCACACTATTTTCAAGCTTTTGAATTAAAGACAAAAAATGAACAAGGTTTTCTTCATTTTCCATTAAAATATATTTTTTTCATGCTCCTAATCTCTCTATTATAAAAAAAAAATCCTGGCAAGAAACTGTAGGGCGACAAGATGTGATCTTCACGTTAAGATCCTCGGAAGACACTTAAAAGACCCGTGAGACTAAAGAGATTGGCCACAGAACGTCTCGCGGAGACCTAAGACATGAGACTTTGTCCCAAGAGATTGACCCAGGACCGTCATGTGATGACACAGAACATGAGATTCTTGCAAGACACGCCCTACTTACAAATAAATAAGAGCACGGGCAGCAACACACTCAGTCATGTTTTGGCTTTGTGAACGCACAGATCCAGGGCATATAAAGCGTATAAGGACAATACGTTATAAATGAAACGTAGACGACTAAGCGAAGAAGAAAGCAGCACGGAGAAAAGAGACTCAAAACCGTTGGAGAGACAAAAAAGAAAAAGAATAATCTAGGTGCAAATTCAGAAAATAAAGAAAGTAATTATCAGCCCAGAACAAGTGGAATTGAAAAAAAAAGCACGTCCAGTCTGGACGTTGGCGCTATACACATGCAGAGCAGGTTAGAGATTATGAAAGCAGTAGAATTTGAAAGGTTCCAAAAAGAAAAACGTTGGCGCGATATACATGTGGAGAAAGTTAAAGAATATGAAAGCAGCAAACAATGACAGTGTCAAAACAAAGAAAGTAAACATCGCATTAGCGCAAAGAAAGAGAAATTATTACTCAGAGAAATAACGAAAAGGTGAATAGATTATCAAATATATGGACATAGGTGATATGTCAGAAGTATGTAAATATTGTAAAGCTTTGAAGTTTAAGTCAGAGAATTTCAAAAATGGAGTTTACCTCACATTCATTTATTGGTTACTTTGCAAAAAAAATGATTAACTGCTGATGATGTAGATTGTTTTGTCTTTGCAGAAATTCCAAACAGAGACACCTATCCTGAATTATGGTACAAAGTCATTAAACACATGTCTCACTGACCTCATTAAAAAGATTCAGCACATTGGGATTCGAAAGATTCCAAATATTGTTTTTACATAAGTTCTGAAATAAAAGTGAAACTAATGAAACAGCAACAATTCAAAGAAAAAAAAATCTTAAAAGTGTGTATCCGGGGGTTGGCGAGCGAAGCAAGCAGGGGGCAAAGCCCCCTAGTATTTATAAAAATTATAGAAAATAATAATACCTAGAATGCCATACATAAAACAAAAAGATGACACTGATAGAAATTTGCTTGTCAAAGAACATTGTAATCTAGCTAAATGTTTTTAACGTTTTAACTATGAACATTTTATATTTTTGTATTGGTTATATTATTCACGTGCGTTGGGTTGGCGCTCTGCCCAGGGTTTGTTTCCTGCCCTGCTCCCTCTGTTGGCAGGGATTGGCTCCAGCAGATCCCCATGACCCTGTAGTTAGGACATAGCGGGTTGGATAATAGATGGATGGATGGGTATTCTTCTCTAAAAAATAGATTAATTAGAGGAATTTTATTAAATTACATATAAGTATTCCTCATATTCATATTCATGTCAATGTGGTTAACCTAACATTTACCAGTTTAGTTACTGTGACCCCAGTCTAATTATACTAGGTTAGCGAAACATATTTGTATCATGATCTTTAGTCAAGACCATAGCAAGAAAGAATAACTGGTCCACATGCCAGGCCAGCCTTTCTTTGCCTGCCTAGAACAGGCCTCACCCTGAAGAGCTGACCCCTAACTATAATAGCTTGTTTTGGCCTGCACAACCCAGAGGTGGGTTAGGCCTTAAGTGTTCCAAACAAATCAAAGTGCCATGCAAAATAAAGGGAAGTACATAAAATAAATTAAAAAAAGAAGAAAAAAAAGGACTTGACTTTAATAGACTATTCCACCCAATAATATTTATAGATCAAGATGTGTACTCACAACACAAACCAATATAAAATGCTCAAGGGGCAAAATATTGAAGCAAAAGTTGTTGCCTAAACATTAAATCCACAGGAAACACGTCCTAATGTTTAAAAACTAATCCAGGAAACACAACAAAAATAATTACAAAAAAAAAAAACAGAAAAGGCAACAGAAAGCTACTACAGAAACTACTTCACAACTCTCATGCATCACTAACCTGAGCTTCTTCCATGCTGATCTAATTCGGCAGAGGGTATTACTCACAAAACGTAAGGAAGACACAAGAACTTAAATTTCTACATAGAAACATTGTAGTTTTGAATGGAATAATTAAAGATAAAAGGGAAAAAAACTAAAATGGAACTTAAACAACAGGAAAAGCATCACATCTAAGTCAGCAGTGAAGCAATGTGAGTTGCTGAAATGTATTTTAACAGTTGTTAAACAGTGTTGTTAAACTGTATTACTTCATGTTAACACATTTAATTATGTTTATTGAATACTCTCTGATAATATTTCCCTATCAATTAAGTAAACCCAGAACACAATCCTTCATTTTTAGAAATTGTATTTCTATATATTAATTATGTTGGCAAATCAGCTATATTTTAATAACCAACTGCCCAATCACATTATCATTATTGAATTTGGTAAATAAAGCTGTATGCTCGTTTGATATAGGGGTTCAATAGGTTTGTCTGATTATGAAGACGACTTAGACTAAATTCACTTTAATAACCACACTTAAAAATTACAGTTATGTACAGTCCTTATCTTTCGCTGATAGTCTGTAAGTATATGGAGATCCCTAAAACTGTTTCCAATATGTTTACAAAAAGGGTGTCCATTTATTGCAGAGTGATTAAAGATATTTTGTTCAAAAACTGCACGCACATTGCCTAAGCCTTCCTTTTTACCTTTGGAAAATGATAACCAAATCACGTTGATTTGGGAGAACCTGCCCACTTGACAACAATCTGAATGTGATTGGTAATTTTATGGCAATGAGATGAGTTAACGTTGTTCAAATATAAATGAACCTAGTGTGGAGGACTGCCGGCTTCGTACTCCGGTCCTCCCCCCCAGGCCGCCAGGAGGAGCTCTCCCGACAGCAGGATTATGCCCCGACTTCCAACAGGGCATCATGGACCTTGGAGTGTTTTTACACAGCCTTGCTGGATACCTTGGGGGCCTCTGGGAGTCGCTGTAGGGGGGCTCGTGGGCTCATCTGTGCCCTATAACCCGGGAGTACGTCACGGTCCCGTGACAGGAAGGAACAACGTGCTCCCGGGTTGAAGAAAAGGACTGTTTACCCTGACCCAGAAGGAATAAGGAACTGTGGACTGATTGGGCAGGAGCACCTCCGGGTCAGGGTGTATTAAAGGACTCTGGAAAAACCCAGACGGTGAGCTGAGCTGGGAGGTAGAGGGGCGAAGTGTCTGGGCGAGGAGGAAGAGTATTATTGTGGTTGATTTTTTTGTGATTTATGAATAGTGTGGAGAGTGATTTGTGCACGTTTTGTCAGATAATAAAGAAGTCTTGGACTTTTATCCAGTGTCTGGAGTCGTACCTGAGGGTTCAAGGGAGCACTAGCGCCCCCTACTGCCACACTAGTTATCACAACACCCAAATATAGTTACAGTATCTTGTTGTGTTAGGAGTCTACTAAAGAGGTTGTTTTCAACTAGGTATCTATGTAAAGGAAAATAACTTTTTAAGCCTTATGAACATTTTTGCTTTTAGTATTTAGGTAATGGATACATACCCCAAAATTATTTCAGGAAGTGATGTTGTTATTTAAACCAATAAAATAACACATAAATACTTTTTAATATGACACCTAAGAGATGCAAGTCAGCTAGCTGTACTAGGTGATATGTCAAGTATTAAAAAAGTATTATTTTATTTTGATGATTTAGTTTAGGTCGATATGTAATAACAATGTATCTCATTCACTGTTTTCTTTGCCTTATAAAGCAGTTATAAATTGTATACTGTCTTATTAGAGATAAGCCTTGATTTTTATCGATATTTTGAAGCTTTGAACACCAGCTGTTTTAATGCTATCAAGCCATCTTTAAGATATGGACCAGGTCTCACAATAAGATATGCCAAATATGTGTGTGTGTGCTGCTTGCCCACATCAGGTGCCACATCAACTGATCTCTTCATTTACTTTAATTTACAGCAAGCTGTGCTTGTTTTCTGCTGATGCATAATGGTACACAGTAGCTGTACCTTTTTTGTTATACAATACTAAAATTAGTAGTAAATATGGCGATAGATGTGTGCGAATATCTTTCATCGTCAATATAGATCAGGGGTCGGCAAACTGTGACCCCACCCACAGGCTACTTGTAGAAGCATCGCACATTGGGGCCCTCGTGAGGCTCTCTAAGCATGATGCTACTGCAGTTGGCATGTGCAAGCATTGCAGTCGACACATTCCCTGTCCTGCACACACATACAACCGAGTCCCCAGCACTTCAACAGCCGATGTTGCTTAAAGAAAAGCACAGCATTTCTGGTTAGCACCCCTTTTTTATTCTCAATCTCCTCATCTCAACATCTCAATTCCTGTTTTGCATCGAGTGTGGGCAGAGTGTTCACCCCGCTGTGGCACTTTGAATAGCCCTTACTTGCATACCTCTTTTCAGCTACACATGAGGTACCCTGCTTTGTGGAGGTATGGAGGAGGAAGGTAAGGAGTACACGCTGATACAGCACATTGCAGTACCCACTCAACTCAGGATCACAGATTAGGACCCGAGTGCAGCCATGCCATGGGTGACACCTCACCACCACACTAGTTCAGATGGAATGGAACAGTGTGAGGTTTTTTATGGTGGCTGAAGTGCCAATTCTGCCACCAACCCCCAGGTTTTTCCCTACAGGTTGGAGGGCCTACATGCAGGGCTGGATGCAAATTAACGTCATACCCAGGATGGAGCAATTGCAGGTTAAGGGCCCAATGAAGTACAGTCACTTTTGGCGTTTACAGGATTTGAAGTGGCAGCCTTCCTATTACCAGTGCTGATCCCTGCCTCAGAGCCACCATTCTGCCCATTTTATGTTTACCTGTATAACCAGAACAATGTCAAAGTGAAATGTCTTGGCTTTAAAACTACTCTCTTGCCAGTGTTTGTATTAAAAGCTGTTAAGAACAGTTTTAGAATGAAGCCATTTCTTGTTGCTAGTATTTTAAATTCTAATGTTTGTCATTAACACACTATTTAGACTTTATGCAGCCTGCCATATGAGTCAGAAAATTGAAAGTTGAAAATTCAGCCAGCCAGCAACAAAGTTTGCCGACCCCTAATATAGATCGATTCTGATTGATGGTCGAAGGGAGATATTCTAAATGTCATTTACATTTTCTTTTGTTTAAGTTGGCACTTTTGGTTCATTTCCATCTTGGAAATATATTAACTTTCATTTCTGCTCTGTAGCAACTACCAGCTTAGTGCTCATGCAACATGAGTTGTTTTTAATCACAAAGAAATCTATCGATTTTCTGAGATGAACAAAATAAATAGTCATTTCATGCCGGTGAGCCACAAGAAAAAACGTGAAGATGAAGAATCATCATCTATTCCCACAAAAAGTCAAGAAAGTGAAACCAAAATGGCCAGTACTGGTAGTGTAAAGTGGAACACAATTCTGGTAATGATGGGCCTGATTGCTGTACAGCAACTCAGGAAAATAATCTCTTCCAGAGAAATGAGTGGCTTTACACATTAGGATAAAATGTTAGATTAACACACATCTTATACACCATTGTTATAACATGAAGTGAATGTGAAAGAGGATTTTCTCAGATGAATCTGTTAGTCACCCAATTGAGATCATCTTTGTTAATACATGCAACCTCTGCACTGATGTTTCTGAAAATCATAGGACCTCCACTTCTTAAGTTCAACCCAGATAGATATGAGGACCTGTGGCTCCTGTGAGGACTTCACTCTGCAGTAGATACTATTAGCAAGCAGCGATCAAGAGAAGCAGAAGAAGCATGTGAAGATATAAGTATGGAAGTTCCTGTAAAATGCTGTGTGAGTACCCCAACCTTGTTTCTTAGAAAAAAAGCCCTGACAGCAAGTGTGCATCTTACTCATCTGACCTCTTCTTGAAATCTATATCCAGCTTGGTTTTCAAAAGCTGGTAATTCTCTTTCTCTGTGATGATTTTCAGTTCACTCTCTTCAGTTCTGTTTTTAGATATCTTCATTGTTAATTCATGTTGAGAAGGCTTTAACTGTTGAAAAATACCTCTGCTTACTCCATGCCCTACAGTGTAATATCTTTTAGGGAGGCCTACAAAATCTTCAGGCTGTTCACATCAATACCTCGGTTTATTAACACATTTGTTTGATTCTCAGAAGAATTGTTCTTTCTTTTCTTTGGCAGTTTGTCAGTATTGGCTTCTCACAGCTTCCTCACAAGTCCTGGAGACTGGTGTTGGGCCTCATCCTGGTCACTATCCTTTGGTGACCTTAAATTTGATCAGTATAAGTGAGTGTTTTAAGAGATGGTCTGGTGCCTCACCCAGCTATAGGCACTGCCAGAATATGGATAGATTGATGGATGAATTTCAGCGCTAACTGTATTGAGCTCATTTTAACTAAGACCCTAATACTTACCAGTTAATTAAAGTCAGGGTTAGGCTATTAAAAACACATAAATCAAGTTTCTCAGTGCAATTATTCTATCATTTTGGGCCACTACCACTTCTTATTTTATTCAGTGAGATGAAAACAAGGCATGTGTGTGTGTGTATGTTCTTAGGTAGTAGGGAACGAAGTCTATTCACCTGTTTTGTGCAGGTTCATATACTACTTGTGGACACTCATAGGTAAATCCTAGCCTGGCATTTTCATAAGCCCATTGATCAGTGTGTATTTGCAGAATGACTTCTTATCTGTAGAGATATCAGAATATGAGGAACAGAAAACTGAGGTGAGTTACTCATCTTAATCATAGGTGTGTATGTGGTAAATTGTGAAAAATAACACATAACACGTGTGAAATACCAGGTATGGTACAGGAGATTGACACGTTTTAATAGATTGGAAAGGAACTTTTTTTCAATTGTGCTTTAGCTATAAAACATGCCATCTACTTTGTCTATCCTATGTTTTAATGTTATGCCCTACTAAATGCACATTATGCAGTTGCTTAAATAATAGGCAGGACTTATGCTATTTTTACTACAGCTTCTTTTTCATAGACTATTTCCAAATCATGCAGGACGATACTCAACCTGAAAACCAATTGTGTTATATTTCTAATATAACGTCCTGGCTGGTATTTAGCTAGTTAAAGTAAAATTGAAGAAAAAAAAAATATTAGAAAGGAAGAATGACTTAAAAAGAGGCCTGGCATTGCTTCCAGTTTTAAACATAGAAATCCAGAGTCTAGAATTTTAGGATCTGAGAAATTGTATATTTTTGCCAGGACTGATGTTTCTGAGAGATTGTAATACTAATAACCTTGTGTATTAAATCCTTTATAATTTATGTGATCCCAGAACTAATCATTAATTGGCTAGTGTGTCTCAGACTGTTTCATATTTCCATCATCCTAAAGACAGATACATTTTGCCACAGTTGGTTAAAATCAAGTCATGACAATTTTCTGGAAATATTGAAAAGTAAGATTTACAGTCAGACTAGATAACATTGTTTTAATTCATGCTTGATGACACTTGTTACTAATCCAAAAACATTGGCTGAAGAGCAATAAATGCAGCAGGTTAGTGAACCTGGAGTGTGGTGTAATGTGGTATACTGTATGCATATGGAAAAGGTACCTCCGCTGCCTTTGTAACTTGTCGGGTGACACAATGGGCTGCCCTGTGATGGCCGTATGCTCCATGGTGTGCATTGTTGTTAGATAAAGCATTACTCTGCTTAAGGAAGATGAGGATGTTGGGATGCTACATGTCCCTCATTATTTTCTACATTTATTTGGGAAAAAATAGATATCTGATTTTGTGCCCATCTATATGATTTCACTGAATATCTGATTAAATTATGATGTCATATATTTTATTTATTTATTTATTTATTTTTTAAAATTTATTTATTTATCAAGCACCTTTAAACAACTTTCATTGACCAAAGTGTTGTACAACTAAAAGACAAAAAGGTTAGCAGGTACTACACAGCGCATATATACTCAATATACATTGCACACTACTATACTAAACCAATCAATAAAATCAAAACAAAATAAGTAATAATAATAATAATAATAATAATAATAAATAAGATGAAACCAACTACATAAAATCAAGAGGAATTAAATGCACATGAAAACAGATGTGCCTTAAGCAGGGTTTTAAAATGATTAACATTCTAGGCCGCTCTCAACTGCAAGGGGAGGCTGTTCCACAAACTGGGGGCTATTACTGAAAATGCTCTACCTCCTCTGGTTTTAAGCTTTATTCTGGGGATATGGAGTAACTGAAGATCAGAGGATCGCAAGGTTTGACAGAAGAGTACGGAACAAGAAGCTCCGACAAGTAGACAGGTGCCAAGTCATTTAAGCTTTTAAAAACAAGCAGTAATATTTTAAACTGTATCCTGAAATGAACAGGAAGCCAGTGAAGGGAGGCCAGTATAGTAGTTATATGGTCATGCTTTTTCTTCCCTGTCAGAAGTAGGGCCGCTGCATTTTGAACGGCCTGCAGCCTCTGAATTTGTGCCTGACTGAGACCTATGTATAATGAATTACAGTAGTCAAGGCGTGATGTAACGAAAGCATGAATTACTGTCTCAAACTGTTCATGGGGAATGTAGTGCTTGATTTTACTAAGTAGTCTAAGTTGAAAAAAGCTGGACCTTACAACTGCGCTGATCTGTTTATCCAACTTAAAAACAGACTCAAAAATTACCCCCAATTTGAGAAAAAGATGGCAGAGATCCCATAACACTGTCATACCCGCCAAGGACATTGGACTTTCCAAAAGCAATAATTTCAGTTTTGCTTTTGTTCAGACTGAGAAAGTTTATCTCCAACCATGTTTGAACATCTCGGAGACAGTTCAACAAGGTCTGAATAGCTGGGTGACTATTTGCTGGAATAGATAGATAGGTTTGAAGATCATCAGCAAAGCAGTGGAAGGCGATTTTATGCTTTCTAAAAATAGACTCCAATGGAAGCATGTACAATGAAAAGAGGATTGGCCCCAAAATGGAACCCTGGGGTATCCCACAGCCAAGAGAAGACGCTGAAGATGAGTACTTCCCTAAATGGACTGAGAAGCTCCTGCCTGACAAATAAGATTGGAACCATTTAAGAACAGAACCTTTAATTCCAACACATATCTCAAGGCGTGATAGCAAGATACTATGGTCTACTGTATCAAACGCTGCAGTCAGATCCAATAAAACCAGAATGGCAGAATTACCAGAGTCAGCAGCTAAAAGCAAATCGTTAAGCACTCTTAGGAGGGCAGTTTCAGTGCTGTGTTGTGGCTTAAAACCAGACTGAAATTTTTCAGAAATCCCGTTAAAATCAAGATACGGCTGTAATTGGTTATAAACAACCTTTTCTAAAACTTTTGATAAAAAAGGGAGTTTACTTCATATAACATTTAACAGTTTTATTTTTCTCATTGAAAAAACCAAAAACCACCAAAATACTGTCAATCAATTGGTTTTCAATCGACTTGTGGTTTTTGCTTCAGGGATAAAATTAAAAACGAAGTCCTGTATACTCAGTTGTAAAAATTGCTAATTATGAGGGGTTTGATGGAAATGCTTGACAAAGTAGCAAATGTATTAAATATACACATCATAAAATTGTGTTTGTTAACATTCATCGTTTATTTTTTTAATATACCCCAAATATGTAAAGTCTTCTACCAGATCTGCCACATTGCATCATTAGTGCAAGGAAAAATGAGAAACAAAAGATTCGGCCAAATGGTTGCAAAACATATAGGAAAACGCTTCACAGTACAGATGGATGGATAATGAGCCAAAACATCCTACAAAAGCAAACCAGGTGATTTTCAACACAAAGTAGAGGAAGGTTCTTCAAGACCTAGTCAATCAAGTGACCTCAACCCAACTGGAAATGCATTTCACTTACTGAAGACAAAAGTAATGGCAGAATGTCCAACGAATAAGCAGCAATTGAAGACAGCTGCAGTAAAGGCCTGGCAAAGCATCACTAGACGGTGCCTCCAGGAAGCAGCGATGTTGCGATCACAACTATTAATGCAAATTCAAGCAATCTCCGCAAATTTTGCACGGCCTTGCAATTTTGTTCAATCACTGCAATTTTTCCGCAAATTTAACCACTCATCATAACCCCCCTCTCCAGGTTCACTTCCTTGAAGCCGAAGCTACGTGATAAAGTCACATTTTCCATCAAAAATTACTGCTTAAGTCCGTGCAAGTCAATTTCCTGAAGTATTACACAAAAGCAGCGGTAAACTGTTTTGCGCCATGTACAATATTGTGGTAGAACACGGATGAAAGACATTGCTTCACAGGCACTTTTCTACTGCAAAACATGCCTTGAGAATGGCTTTAAAGTGAGGTCTAAAGACACGACAAGTGACCATGACAAAGGTTGTTGCACCCAGATCGGTTGCAATTGCTGAAAGAAACAAGGTGAGTTAGATTAAATTGCATGTTTATGGAAAATGTTAGAGAGGCATAATTAGAAAGTTACAGACGCATGCTTGTCAGTCTGCATCTCAAATGATGTTTCGGTATGTGTTAGAGAGTATGACAGAAATAAATATTTTTACAGATAAAAATATGAAATTAAATGATTAAACATGCTGTATGTGCTTTGTTTAATGTTTTAAAGTTATGTGTGTGTCATATGTCACTGACACAGTGATGCAGAGGAAAGAGCATACACAAGTAAGCTCACAAATATTTTCTTAGTGAGGGTAACAGTGGAGTGGATGACTTATCTTACCCAGTTTTATTGTACTAAATATGTGTTTTTTTACTCTTACTTTTGTAAATGCATTTCTTCTTGCAATGTTATAGAAAAAAACAAAGCCTCAAAACATCACAACTTTCACCACAACTTTTTGAAAAAGCTGCCGCAAAAATCAGGCGTTTTAGGCCGCAACAATCACAAAGAAGCCAGAGAAATTCTGGATGGACTGACTAGGGTGGAAACCAAGCCTTTGGAGATGGGCATGGGTTCCAGACTTCAGGCAGACATTTACTGCAAAGGATTTTCAACCAAATATTGAAAATGATCATTATATTTATGATTATGTTAGTTTGTCCAAATACTTTTGAACCCCTGAAAATAGGGGGATGCAAAAAAGTGTCTTTTCTAAACAGCTTATACAATATTTTTGTTAACCCCCTTGAATTAAAACTGAAAGTGTATAATTTAATCACATCTTGATTTTTTTGTTTCATATCCATTGTGGTGGTGTACAGAGCCAAAATTATGAGAATTGTGTCACTGTCCAAATACTTATAGACCTTACTGTAGATATTTTAGTACAGCTTAATCAACAATTACTCAAAGCATCTGCAGCTCTCACTGGTCCAGATGAAGGTTTGAATTCATTATCAATAAGATAATCTTTAGGGTAATTACTATCGGCTTCTTGTTTTATCAAAGTTCTTAGCAACTCCTAAAGCAATCTCTTCAGTAAAAACGAGTACCGACGTGAATGCACAATCTCTATTCTCTACTCCCAACCGCTGGCCACATTAAATATCACACAATCTACAGTCATAAATCTATATTCTTGATCTAACATTGGAATTGCACCTAGCAAAGGCTGGACAATTCAAATTCAACCATTCACACTGATTTAATGCATTAGAGGGTGCCTTCTGTTGAGATGTCTCACCCAATAGTTTCACCTCTAAAAAGCAGGTTAGTTGCTGTTTAGTTGTAGTAATAATATAATATTGACATGGGTACAGTGACGTTCTTACTTGCATGTCTGACCGATATAAAAAACATATTCATTCACTGACACCATGAGCAGCAGTCACTCTGTAGGCATTTTTAAATTCTTTTATGTTTCAATTGTGCTCATTGCTGAAGTCATCTCTTAAATCCACAGTAAGTCAGTCCTAGTTAGAAAGGCACAATTGTCTCTCCACTTTTTGAGGAGAGTGATAAAGCAGGACTAAAACCCCTCTCATTCTCACCAGCTTGTGTGATTGTGATGTTGAGAATATCCTGACATGCTGAATTACCATTAGGAATGGAAACTGCACTGTCTCTGACTGGGATGCTTTGTGGTATGTGTTGAATACAACCCAGGCCACCATCAGGACTACATTGCCCATCATCCAAAACATCTACAAGAAATGTTGTGTTGGAAGAGTAAGCCATATCATCCCTATAATACCTTCCATAGTCTCTTTACACATCTGCTTTTCAGAAGACGGCATTGTAGCCAGTGAGCCAACAATATCAGGCTCAGAAATTAATAGCCTTTCCCACTGGCTGCTAGATTACTGAGTGCTAAACAGAACATGGGCTGGTTTCCTGTTAACTTGCCATTCTATTATTATCACCACTATGTTAGTGACTATATGTTCTTTAATATTTGCACTAGTATGCTATTTGTGTGCTTGTACTACACTTGTCTTTTGTTTGCCTCTCTGTACTTAATGTTTTGCGTTGTTCTGTGACATCATTATTTTTATGTGTATTCCGTACCACAGTCCTGGAGGAACTAAATTGCATTCCCTCTTATACAATTTTATAAATGGAGAATGAAAATAAAGTAAACCTTGAACCTTGAATCTTGAATTCCACAGTAAACGTGATAAATGACTTGATATTTGAAAACAATGTATATATCCAGTTTGTGGAAATGATTTATTTTTCTTTTAACTTAACTTTAACATTATAGTTCGCTTCCCGTGTCCTCCCTGCATGGAGTTTGCATGTTCTCTCCGTGTCTGCGTGGGTTTCCTCCCACAGTCCAAAGACATGCAGGTTAGGTGGACTGGCGATTCTAAATTGTCACGTGTGTGTGCTTGGTGTGTGGGTGTGTTTGTTTGTGTCCTGCGGTGCGTTGGCACCCTGCCCAGGATTGGTTCCTGCCTTGTGCCCTGTGTTGGCTGGGATTGGTTCCAGCAGACCCCCGTGACCCTGTGTTCAGATTCAGCGGGTTGGAAAATGGATGGATGGATTGTGTAATAATATCATGAGTAAGATCTGCAGATAAAATACTGTGTACAAGAAGAGAGCCATCTGAATTATGTAAATAGTAAGGAAACTTAATGTAAACATTATCAACAGGGAATTCTAAAACTGTTGACTAACAGGGTACCGTATTATGAACAATGTAAAAATTCAAATTCAATAACAATGAATAAGACTTACAAAGTCAGTACAGTGGGGAACCAAAAAGGGAAAATGAAGAACTAATACCATGGAGTTTTCAACATGATTACCAATTAGAAAATTTAAATAAAATAAACAAGGAAAATATATTTTCAGAAAACATAAATCTGAATACAGCTCACTCAGAGTTAATTTGTAGTTCTGTGCCTAATGTAAGGCTGATGGGATAAGACCTACGATAAATAAATAAATAAAAATGAAAAAAGGCCAAGGAGCTACAGGTAGAGGCTGGTTTCAAATGACTGAGATTGATTTAAGCAATCTACAGTGCTGCTTGCCCAGAAAGTTGGATTTAAATTATTTAAAAGGGCTGAGTTGTGGAACAGCTTAATTCCAGTTAGAAAATAATGACTAGTATGCTAATGATACGGAGTGAAATAAAAATCAAATACACCGTTTCAATATGTAATTATGTATTCTGAAGGCATTTTAAGATGAACTGTTAATATAATATAATATAATATAATATAATATAATATAATATAATATAATATAATATAATATAAATCCATCTTTTATCAAAAACAACTGATCCAGTTCAAGATCACCAGGTCCAAGAGTGGCAGGGGGCCATGTGGGAATTAACCTGAATGGGTTGCCAGCACATCAAAGGGCATATTCACACGTGTGCCATTCTAGTTTAGACGAGATGATAAACTCAATGCAGGTATTTTTGAGATGCAGAAAGAAAACATAATGTAAACCTTATCAACAGGGTGTAACAGAAGAAAGATGCACCAGGGAAGAACATGAAAGCTGCATGTAGACAAGGACTAGGCTGGAATTCAGTCCCACAGCTATGCAGTTGTGGGGCAGCAGTGTTCATCCCATGGCACGTAATAATAATAATATATTTTATTTATATAGTACCTTTCCCATGCTCAAGGATAGATAGAATATAACATAATAGTATAATAATACGTCTACCGGTGGAGGTGTCTGTGTCTGTCTGTCCGTCCTGGAAGTGCAAGGCTACAGCATGACGCTCAAAGAAAGCGTCTATGTCGCCAAAGAGAATTTCGCTTAGCTGCTGATAGACAATGGAGGCAAGCAATTCGCCAAACGAAACCACAGAGGAAAGAAGACGACACAACCGATGCCAGGATCCATGGTTTCTAGGAGCCCGGACTTTTTACAGCACACGCTTATACAGCTAGTATAATAATAATAATAATAATAATAATAACATAATAGAATAGAATTGAATAAAATGTATATCTTGGGGCAGCACTGTTGTAGTGCTGCTGCCTCAAAATAAGGAAAGTAAGGCTCACATTCTGGGTGCCCCCTGCATGGATTTTGCATGCTCTCCCTGTGTCCATATGGCATTCCTCCCACAGTTCAAAGACATGCATGTTATGTGAACTGGTGACGCTTAATTGGCCCCTGAAGTGCTTATGCGTGTGTGTTCAACCTGCAATGGAGTGGCACCATGTCCAGGGCTTGTTCATACTTTGGCCCGATGCTAGTTGATAAGTGGATGGATGGATAATATGTCATTCCAGCTATCCTTCCATTTATTTATGCATTAAGTGGATTCAGTTTATTGTCATAAGTAATATAATTTAACATACTATAACATAAGATGGCGCAGTGGTTCACAGTCTCTTTACACACCTGCCTTTCAGAAGCTGCAAGCCAACACTACTGACCTCAGAGATGGCCTTTTCCTACTGCCTGTTAGACTATTGAATTCCAGCAGTACATTAACTGCTTTTCTTTTGACTGTCTATTGCTTAATTATTATCACTGTGTTAATGATTGTGCATCCTTTAATATTAGCACTATTATGTTATGTGTGTGCTTTGCACTACAATTAATTGTCTTCTGTTTGCCACTCTGCACTTTATGTTTTGTGTTGTTCTGTGACATCTTTATTTTTTTTTTAAGCATATTGTGCACTGCAGTCCTGGAGGAACTTAATTTCATTCTGTCTTGTACAATTTTATAAACGTAGAATGAAAATAAAGTGGACCTTCAATCTTGAATTCTATTATTAATTTTAAAAATGATTTGAACATTTAGTAATTTAACAAACTATAACATAATACAGTAGATAGTGGGATATATAATAGTATCTTGGGTTCAACTCCTGTGCAGGGTTTGCTGTTTTCTCCCCATAAGTGTGTGGGTTTTCCTCTGGGTGCTCTTGTTTTCTTCCCAAACACCAACAATATGCAATATATGAATGTGTTGTGCTGTTAGTGCTCTGTCCTGCTTCTTCTGCTTGACATTATTTTGCCTCATGACCCTAAACAAAATTTAGGTGAATCTGAGAATATTATAACATCCATCCATCCATCCACTTTCTAAACCCACTTATCAGTGGTAGGTTCTATCCCAGCAAGCATTAGGCACAAATCAGGAACAATCTCTGGATGGTGTGTCAGTAAATCACAGGGCGAACTCATGGATATACAAACATACTTCTTCTTTTTCTTTCGGCTGCTCCCATTAGGGGTTGCCACAGCGATTCATCTTTTTCCATAATGGATACACAAACATACACTCTGGAAAATTTAGCAATGCCAATCTACCAAACCTGCATATCTGTGAACTGTGGGAGAAAGCAGAGCACCCAGGGGAAACCCATTTGGACATGGGGAGAAGAGACAAACTCCATGTAGAGAGACCTTGGGTATCTCTTTGTTGCGAGTTGGCAGCAGCGCTACTACCGTACCACCATGTGTCTATAATATAATATAATATAATATAATATAATATAATATAATATAATATAATAT